>NW_011889234.1:421938-481715 GCF_000151845.1 Pteropus vampyrus | reverse complement strand
TATGTAATAGTTCATTATATAGATACACCATAATTGTAGAACATTTATATTGTTTCTAACCTTTTGTTAGCACAAAGGCTGAGACAACCAATGACTTAACATGTGTGTACAGCATCTGTAGCATAACCTCTCAAGAGTGGAATTGCTGGGTTCAAGGGCATGTGCATTTTATAATGTAATGGTTATTGCCAAATTGTCTTTCACCAGGGGGTCTTACCATCAAATGGTATTTCATTCTGCACTGTAACAATTACTACTGTCATCATTCTTTAACTTTATTAAGTACCTCTACAGTACTAGGGCATAGCACTCTCCACAGGAAAATCATGTTATAATACTGTTATTACAGACACCCCTCACTTTATAGACTAGGTGTTAGCAAGAATGCTTGCCTTTTGTGGCCTTAGAATTACTTGCATGGTGACCATTCATGGTTTAGCTAGGCCTTCAAAAACAGGCCTACACAGAGTTCGAAGGATTTTTAGGGCAGTGAAAATACTTTGAATGATATTATAAAGATAAACATATCATACATCTGTCCAAATCCATACAATGTACAACACCAAGAGACCCCTTAGGTAAACCATAGACTTTGGTGATTATGATATTTCAGTGTAGGCTCATCCTTGGTAAAAAATGTACCATTCTGGTGAATGATGTTGATAATGGGGGTGGAGACTATGCATGTGTGAGGGCAGAGGGTATATGGGAAATCGCTGTACATCCCTCAGTTTTGTTGTAAACCTAAAATTGCTCCAAAAATTAGCCTTTTAAAAAAGTCCTATATCTACATATGGATTTTTCTTTTTTTAATAAATCTAAACGGCAGTATTTCTTTGGTCAACTCTGGAGTTTAGAAAGTGAAACTGAATAGAAACCAAGATGAAAGATAATCATCAGGCTTCCTCTTTAGCGTTGACTGTAGCACAAACAACCCAATTATGAGAAATAAATTACAGTTTTAAGAAATTCCCTGTTTTAATTACTGCAAATGTTAATGTGACTAGGTAAGAATTATTTTTAATCACCTATAATTACATGAATAGTGTACATCTAAAAGCATAGTCAGTATCCAAAATCCTAAGACAAACTTTGCTTTTGTTTGAAATTTGCTATGTTTTCCCTTTATATGCTCTTTCGCTCAAATAAATTTTACAGGTTAGAAATGCTGGTTTTTAGCAAATACAGAAAGCCAGCTAGAAACAGCCTTTCCCCGAATTCAGTGGTTTTGCATCTCACCCATTTTGAGCAAATCCTTAGCGAATATTTCACGAACTCACAAGTGACGAATTTATTTGATATGTTCAGGAGATGTAAAATAAGTTGAGTAGGTTTTCAAGCTTCAGAAAATTGGGGAATTCCCTGTGCCAGAGAGAGCTCACCAGACCTGCAATTAATACAGTAGTTGGAATTATAATGGAAGGCACGGAATAGAATTCCTCCTTATCATTGTGTATTAGGATCTTCCATTCTAGGAAGGATTTTTCGTTCCCCCCTTCACGATAAAGGGAAGGAGAGCGAGGGCGAGCTAGGTCTGCGGTCGAGGAGTGTCTATAAATAGAAAGTGAAGTGTTCTAATACCGGGAGGGTGCGTCATAGCGTCTCTCTCCCTAGCTGAAAGCGCCCTGGCGGCCCGGGGAGCCACAGCGCGGCACGGGGACGCCTGCACCCGGCCCGGCCGGTGTCCCGCTCCCTCCCGGGAGCTGGAGACCTGCAGGAAGGTCAGGGAATGGGTCAGGGGAGGTACCCGGAGTCCCCCACATCACCCCAGACTCAGGTCGTGTTGCATCAGACCTACTCTCGGGCGCATGGTCGCCAGCGGAGAGGCGGGGCGCCCAGCGGACCCGCGCCCCTGCTCTGGTGGCAGCCGCGCGCCGCCGCCGCCCTCCTCCAGGCCGCTTCCCCCACCCCATGCCACTCCGCCTCCCTGCGGGTGATGGGAGAACAATAACCCGAGCGCTCCAGGGAAGCAGAGGCTGCTCCGCAGACATACAATGCAAGGGGAGTTCCAAGGGGGCGGTCCCCGCGCCCGCTCCCGCCCCCCCTCCCCCGCTTTCCCGCGGGTCGGCCCCAGACGCACAGTAGAAGGCCACGTGGAAGATGATTTCAAAGTGTCTGTTCAAGGCCGGGGAGAATTTCCTCCAGGCTTCATAGAACATTTTAACATGGTTAAAATGCAGACAGACAGCGTGCGTATTTGGGTCCTTTTCTATTTCGGATTTGAATCTCTAAAGTCACTTGTGGAATTTCCACAGGCCTGTCTTTTTGTAAACAGATTGTTTTGGGATTCCCCACCCAGTCTCCTGTCTTACTCTGCCTGTTCTTCCACCTTGACCCTGTCTAGTCTCCATCTCTCTCGCTCTCTCTTTAGTGTGTGTGTGTGTGTGTGTGTGTGTGTGTGTGTGTGTGTGTGTGTGTGTGTGTTTTCTGTAGTTCTTTCTCCCTTCTGATTGGCGCTTCTTTTGGGTTCCCCTGCCCTTTCCTGTGTGTTGATTTTATTTTAATCTCTCTCACAGTTAGCTCCCTCCAATTCCTTCTTTCGTTTTTCTTTCACAGGTAACTTTACATTTGCATGGTTTTTCTCTCCCTTCCTATTGCCTTAAGTTCTGTCACTGTAAGGACTCAGGGGTTCCTGGGGGAAAAAAAAACAAGAGGATTTCATGGCATTTTATCTTGGGTTCCACTCTCAGGGAGTCTGGGCTAGCTGGAAGGTTTATACTTATTTATAGGTCAAGCCATCTTAGCTGAAGAAATCAGAAACTTATTTTAAAGCAAAATTTTGATCATACAGTATTTGAAAGTCAGGACGCTGGGATCTTTCATTCATCCATGAAGGGCCATCTCTTTTTGCACTTGTTCTTCTCATATGTGTAATACCTGACCACTTGGCTCTTTCCTCTGAGTCTGGGCTGGAGTACAAAGTACAACCCTTTATCAACCACACAAATTAGAAATAGCTCCTAGACTTGGGACCTGGAAAAAGCTAAGCAAAAGAATGGTTTAAGGTTTGGAGTGTTTTGGTTTTTGTTTTATTTTGTTTTAAGCATAACTTTTGTGGCTAAAATATTTGGTGGTGAGAATAGATGTGAGTGGTGGAGGTGAGGGAGGGATGGTGCAATCAGTACTCAGTCCCAGGAGGCATTTGCTTCACTGACCCTCACATTGGGTGGGACCTGAACTTAGCACAGATCACATTTCTCTGCAGGTGACATCGGAAATAAACTTGGTGCAGCCGTGACAGGGAATACAAACAAATGAACAAACAAACAAACACCAACATCTAGAGGAGAAGAATCACCTGAATAAGGACAGGAAAGTGGAGGGGAACTAGCAAGTTTGCCTTTTCAGCACCAGCTGTGAATGGGGGCCTCTCCTCTGCCCTGTCATCACTTTTGCCTGCCTTTCTGAGTTACCAAACCCACTTTCCTCCAGCCAGAGCCTAGATTGAAGGTAGATCAAGAGCAAGCTATAGGTCATGAGCAATCCTGTTCGAATAAGCCACCCTCACACTCTTCAAAGAATTGTTGGGGATTTTGGGGCCCAAAGGTCAGGCTCAGCCACCTGGGTTAAGACTTAAAAATAGTATCATCATTTACTGAAATTTATTTTATGCTAGGCACTCTGCTATGAGCTTTAACATTGTATCTTGTTTGTTCTTTATAAGACTTTGAGGTAGATATTACTATTCTCATTTTATACATAAGAAAATCAAGACACAGAGTAGTGGCTAAGAGCTTATTTGTCCAAAGTCACAAGGCTAGTGAACGGTAGACCAGGAGTCAAACCCTGGTCTAATTCCAAAGCCTAAACTATATAATCCCCACTCAACGAGGGGAAAAGATAAAGCCTGTGCCCAACTATGAGGTCCTGGGAACTCATCCCAAGGTGGGGAGAGACTTGTGGTATCTTTCCCTGGGTGCCACTTAGGGGCCTAGGTCTGTATTTATAGGTGTTTGCACAAATCCGTGTAGGAGGCACTGTGACAATCACCTTTGTCCCTTTGAAACTTGATTCTGGTTCTTCTAAGGAAAACTTGTCAACCCGGAAGAGCAAGGCTTCCTCCCTCAACCTTGCCATCAAGGATGGGGAGCAAACCTCATCCACTGGGGTCAGAAGAGTTGGCTCTCTATAGCAGCAAGAGGACAGACCCATTGCCAGGAACAGCCACAGAAGCAGCATCTGTCAGCAGTGATGAGGCAGGCCTGGGGCAGGAAAGGACAGCACAGGCAGCAATGGTAAAAGAGAAGGGTCAGAGGGCAGTAGAGTTGCAATGGGAAGGATCTTGATCAGAAACAGACTGACAGCAGAGATGAGCCAACTTTAGGTCAAGGGGCATCTGCAGAATCCCAAACACTAACGGGGCTTAGTGCAGGTGGCCACAGGCTGAAGGTGTTTATCTGGGAGGGAGTGAATTACAGTTTTAGAGAAAGGGTTCTGAAGCCAAACTGCCTGGGTTCAAATTCTGCCTCCATCCCTTCCCAACACTATAACTTTAGAGATGTCAATTAACTTTTCTGTGCCTCAGTTTTCTTATCTGTAAAATGGAATGATAATGCTACTAATGTTTCTCTCATAGGGCTGCTGCAAAGGATTAAATAAGACAAAGTACACAGAGCACTTAGAACAATCTCTGGCACATTATAAGTCTTCTCTCAGTGTAAGCCGTTATGATAATCATCCCACTTGACACACAGGGTGAGCCTCCTGAGACAGACAGGGGCAGAAGGCAACAGGGGGATTCCCATGTCAGGTGTACATTACCCCAATAAGAAAATGAAGCAAAACCAGACAACAAAAAGACTGGTGGAGTTATAACTCCAGCAAAAGAATTGAAAGAAGTTTAAGCATAGCTCATGAGACCCTTAATTCCATCCCACTCCATCCCCATCCCCCTGCCTTCCCTGATGAAAGAGCTTGAAATGAGGATTCCACAGAATGAGCCGCAGTGTGGGGTAGTGTGCCAAGCCTCTGACTAGGTGCTAGATGAGTTGAGTTTAAGCACAAGTTGTAACCTTGAGTAAGTCATTTAATTTCTCTGAGCCAAAATTTCCACATCTGTATGAGTCAGAGTGGATTTTTTTCGGAGGGGGGGTGGAGGTGGGGTGGGGGGTGGTGTCTTCCTATCATCTTCCTCTTTCTTCTGGGAACTGTTTCTCTCCCAGGCCTCAACTATTAGGACCGCCATCTTCTTACATGACTCCACCTCCCTGGCCATAGTTGATTGGTCCAGGAGTTGTTATATTACCCAAGCTGGACCAATCAGAGTGCTTTCCTGAGATTTTTGTTTTTTTGTTGTTGAACTGGAACTGGGAAAAGAGAGTCAGCACCTCTGGGTGGAACGTGTGGAGCGGCACCACTTGGCAGTCCTATTTCCACGGAGAAGCTTATAAGCAGTAGAAAGCAGAGATAAGAGACAAATCATTCTGGCAGCATTTGGATCAGGTGTCTCTGAGGCCCATGTGTACCCCTGCCTTGCTTGCAGTTAAATGAGATACTCAGATTGAATCCAGTTGATTCTTTTTTGTGTGTAAGCTGGTTCAAGTTTGTTTTGTTACTTGACCCCCAAATACCCGATTGATACAGATTATTTATAAGATCCCTTTAACTCTAAATGTCTGTGCCTTCATACAAAAAAATAAATGAATGGTGTTCAAATTATGTCTCTAAACCTTGGATAACTGTGTGGAATAATCAAAGATTAAAAAAAAGAGAACCCTCATTTAACTCACTTAAAAGTGTAGAGTAGGTTCAAGACTCTTTATGATCTTTTATTATACCTAAATGAAGGCAATAAATAGGTCAAGAGCTGGTGTTTTGGTGAACTGTGAGGAAATCAGCCATAAAATTATAAAAAATTGATTTCAAAACTGTTGACGTGGTGACCTGGTTTTGAAATTGAATCCATTTCCCTCGCCCCCCGCCCATGCCCAATATAACAAACACAAGAGGAAGATTAGTAACTTTGGTTTGATGAAGATCAAGAATTTAGAAAGACTTGGTCATAGTGTGGCTATTTTAGCCTAATTCCCTAGTATGTCTACACTACCTACTTAGCAATAAGTGAGTGAAATCTTTTCTTTCTTTTGATTTATACAAATAATGTAAATAGCTACCTGAGTCTCTCTCACGTCTGATTTCTGCTTCAATCCATCCATCTGTCTGTGTATTATTAAACATAACTTACATTTTAGCTGCCAACAAATACAATTTTTTTTATATTTTGGTTTCCTGAGCATTAATGGATTTCAATATATAAAATTTTGTAATTTTGCCCATGGTAAAATAACTCAGGAATATCTGGTAACTAAATCTTTCTATTTCTAATGATATCTTCTCAATATTAAATTTGACTTGTTTGCATATGTTTCTATATATCTGTTTCATTCTTCTCATTCTACTATAGTTAATTCTTGATCATTAATGTTATGAGACATGGTGCTTTCATGGATAGTGTTAATTGCAATCTACAGAAAATTATGAGCTCTCATTTTTTTTCCTAATATTGTTATTTTTATCGCCTCCCCGGAAAAAAAAAAAAATCTTAAACCAGAGCTTACATGTATAGTAGTAAAACCGTTTTGAGTTTCACAGACTCTCTTGGCCCTTGGCCCACTTCTTTTTTGATTGAAGACCTTATAAGATGTAAAATCATAGGTAAGCGAGAAGAACTGAGAAGAGGTAGGGAAGGCTGGAGCTTGTATAAATCACTACTGATATTAATACATTTGGATTACAAAAGATTGGTGATAGACCCAGAATATCAGTGGTGCTGACTCTGAGATCAGGAGCCCAGCAGGAACCCTGCTATCAAGATCACTCCTAATGAGAGGTTGCAGCCATGTGTCTGGAAGACTTCCACTTTATTCCCACTTGATAACCCTTGTATAATCCTTCCTATCAGGAAACTCCAAACCAGTGGCCCACTGAATTCGGTGACGAGGTGTGTGGTCTAACCCATGTGCACTATGACCCAGTCATCCTCTTCTTTGTCCAGTGTGCTTTCCTGCTCAGGCACCTTCTTGCTCTGTCCTCCTGTCCACCATGTCTTAACTACAGAATATCCTGCCTCAGTTGACTATTTCCTTCCTTACTTCTTGGTACCACCTCATTATAATTAGAGGTCTATTGAGGATCAGTTTTCTAGGAGACAGTAGGTGGGTGGAGTCTGTTCAGGGAGCTCTTCCAGATACTTGGCTGATCTTGGCTTTTAATCTTCTTTGACTCCGATTATTGTGTGTGGCCACTGGTGCCGATCAGTTGTGCCTTTTCTTGGTACAGTTCCTGCTTTGGCCAGGGCCAGTTTGGCTCACTTCAGTTCCTTTTATCCACCCTTTTCTCCTCACAGAACTGGAGAGAGATACCCAGCTCTGTCTGATGGAAATATACTCTATAGATGATGTGAAACCACTGTACACCTCAACAGAGTTACATACCTTCACTTTATAGATACATATGTATCTATATGTATCAATATGTATCAATATTGTATCAATAGTGGCTCTCTTGCATTTTGTTCAAGCCAAGCATCAGAAGACTGACTGCCAATAGACTATCATCAGTGCCCTGCAAGTGATGAGCTGCAAAACCTGCACAGGTGGATGCATTCAGAATAATGTGTAAAATGTATTTTTGCTACAACAAAACATACAACCACTACAACAATGTTAGACAACAAGTATTGCAACTTGGTATAGACCTCTGTACAACTTGCTGGAAATGTGTTAAATGCTAAAGAAGTTATATCAAATGCTAGAATGTAAATATGTAGATGTATGGTCAGGTCAGTAAACTGATGGATGATACCACTGTGGGAATTGTAGATAATTTTATAGTTACTATGGGACATTGCTTTGTAATCATTTTTCACTTCTTTAGTCCTACTTTGCATCTTTTAATCTCTTCAAGTGCACAACCAAATTTTCAGGAATTTTAAAGTGTGCCATGAGTACAAAGACAGTGAATTATTAGAACAACCGTAATTAACCATATGGTATGGACTAAAACCAAGAGAAATCATGTTAGGTTTGATGAAGTGGAACAGGGAAAGTGGAGACTGACAGGTGTTAGGTAAATAATCACTGCAGATCTATTTTCTGTAATGATAACGGACATGCAGACAAAGTCCCAGGCCCGTCAGGGTAGGCTCCTTAACCTATGATAAGAGTAAGGACTGTGTCTGAAAAATTATTCATTCGTAGATTTAAAAAATGTAATCAATAAATATTTACTAGGCACCTAGGATATGTCACATAATGTGTCCTGGGAGATAGACATGCAAATACATGTCTCTGCCCTCACTGAGCTGTTATTCTAGTCAAAGAGAATAACAAAAATGAAGCAAACAGAGAAAATGACAAGTGCTGATGATGTGTTATGAAGAAAGCCAACAGGGGCTGAGATAGAATGGTATGTTTGGGAGGAGAGACTCTCTTTACAGAGTGATCTGGAAAGTCCTCTCTGAGAACAATAAGACTTTCAGCTCTTAGCAGCCAGCAATGCAGCCTCTGAAGTTACATGGAGACTTCAGGGAAAGCAGCTCTGTGTGTTGCCCTGTATGAAGTAAGCTCTTTATAGTTTTCAAATGAATAAAGAATGGTATGGAATTGCTATTGAAGTATAGAATAACTTAATGAGCAGAGTTCAAAGTCTTTCAGAGATGAAAGAAAGAAAGTCTATTACTTAAGAGAACCAGGAGTGGGCAATGTCAAAGAGGAAAAGGAAGGGATTTCAAAGATTATCACAAAGTAGAACGTGTTATGGGGCATACGAGGGGATAAAAATTTAGCAGATATTTGCTGAGCATCTACTAGTTGCCAAGCGCTGTTGGAGATGATATACCAATGAAGCCTGAAGTGGCCCCCCAACCTGTTGACAGGGGTCAGACCTGAGTGCCATGAAGGCAACTGGATACCCGAAGCTCAGGATGGGCACCCCGACAGTATACCCAGCACTAATTCATTTGCTAATGTGGTACAGAGATAATGAGCAGGGTTTTGGGTTTTTAAAAATGTACTTTGTTTTTCCTCCCTTAACCTCATCCTCCATAGCCCAGATTCTGTGATGGATTAGGCTCTCTTGGCAGAGAAAAAATTTCCATTCAGTGCTCAATCTCTAGGCTCTTGGTTTTGTTTTTCCTTGAACACCAACAAGTTTCCAGGCCTCACAGGGCTTACTATCTAGTAAGGGAGACCAACAGGTATTAAGACATAGCACAAAAAGATAAGAGCAAGTTTATTCTGACCTAATGTGAACACTGGCTCCCACAGGGAGCTGGGGTTCAGGTGACTTTTATTGCCTCTCTGTCCTTGTAGATAATGTTCCAAATTGTTGTGAAGAACATGCATTATTTATATAATCAGAACAAAAATAAGTTACATTTAGTATTTTTAAAAAGGGAAAACACAAATACATGCTGTATAACTGTGGGAAGAGTTATGAAAAAGAGGTTCATGGTGTTTGGGAAGGAATCATAGGAAAAGACCTGCTCAGAGAAGTCTGAGAAGGCTTCCTGGAGGAGAAGGTCCTCTGCAAACAATGACTTGGGAACAAGAGAGGGTTAAAGGCTAAAACTACATATAATAGTTGTAAACGGAGATGTGCACAGTCATCAGCTTAGGGTAGAGGTTCTTCATCTGGAAGCCGATGCATAAAATTCAGGGGCTCGATAAACATGAATAAGGAAAAGTTACATATTTCTTTTCCTTGACCTGTAATTGAAAGTTAGCATTCCATCCCATTTTGAATGTAAACAACAAACTACAGTAGTATCGGTATTGACAAAGTAACTGTGACTTTGTCAACAATAGAAATCCGATATCTTCAAATCATATTGTTGTTGTTGTATATATCTTGAAATACCTTTAACACTCATATCTTTTCAAAATTACAGTGATTATTAGACCCACCATTAGCTCATGTTAATTAATGTTTTAATGAAGAAGTACATACATTACTATATCACAATTTATATGTTGATATCTGTATTTGGTTTCCTTTGTCATTCTATGCATTTTATATTATGTATTTAGAAACACTATTCCAAAAAGGGGCCTCCAAAAAGGGGGTGTATAGGCTCTACCAGATAACCAAAGAGGCCCATGGCATAAAAGTTGTTAAGCATCTTTGCCTCAAAGAGCAGGAATGGCCCCAGGTCTGATTATATATTGTATAGAAAGTAGCAATCAGTAATAGAATTGATGAAGCAATGGGAAACTTTGAAAAGAGAGAAGTAACATCACTTTTTCAGCTCACAAAACCAAAGAGTTGATTTGAGGACAAAGGCCACCAAGACTAATACCAGTCATTAAGATGTATACAGGTAATTCCTTTTGTCCAGCCTTCCTGTTCTCCAAGCAATCTCCTGGTTTCCAGATGGCTTCCTGTGCAGGTGTGCAGAGATAGAAATTCATTCAGCAAATGTGAGTCTATGGTCAGTTTGTGAGGGATTCAGATTTGTTATTTTAAATCTAAGTTGAACAACACCAAATGCTGGTGAAGATGTGGAGCAATAGGAACTCTTATTCATTGCTGGTGGTAATACAAAATGGTACAACCACTTTGGAAGACAGTTGGGCAGTTTCTTATAAAACTAAACATTTTCGTGTTATATAATCCAGCAATCTTGCTCCATGGTATTTATCGAAATGAGTTGAAAATTTATGTCCACATAAAAACTTCACATAAATGTTAATAGCAGCTTTATTCATAATTGCCCAAACTTGGAAGCAACCAAGATGTCTTTCCATGGTGAATGAATAAAAAAATTTTGGTACATCCAGACGATGGAATAATCTATGGTGATAAAAAGAAATGCACTATCAAGCCATGAAAAGATAATGGAAGAACCTTAAATGCATATTACTAAGTGAAAGAAGCCAATCTGAAAAGGCTACAGACTGCATGATCTCAATTACATGACATTCTGGAAAAGGCAAAACTATTGAAAACAGTAAAAGGGTCAGTGGTTGCCAGAGCTGTGAAAAGGGAAGGAGGGATGAGTAGGTGGAGCACAGAGAATCATTAGGGCAGTAAAACTATCCTGTATGATACTGCAATAAGGGATATGTGTCATTGTATGTTTGTCAAAACCCAAAGAATGTACAACACCAAGAGTGGATCCTGATGTGAATTATAGACTTTGGGTGATTACAATGGGTCGATGCAGGTTCATAGATTGTGACAAATGTACCACTCTGATGTGGGATTTTGATCGGGGGAGGTTGCATGTGTGTGGGTCAAGGGTATGTGGGAATCCCTGTACCCTCTGCTCAATTTTACTATGAATCTAAAACTGCTCTAAAAATTAGTCTATTTAAAAAAAAATTCAAATGGAAATGTTTACATCAGTCATTATGAATGGGGCTAATGTGAGTCTACTGCTGAGAGATGAAGCCCCACCTGAGTGCCAGGAGGGTCAGCCTATCATCCTGAACTGAAACGAATGAACCTATGTTGTTCTCCCTGCTTCAAATGCTCTTCTCTTCCACTGAGGAACTGCTTCTCATCCATTAAGGCCCAGGCATAATGTAACACTCTCTAGTCTCCCCCCCTGGCCTTGCTAAAGGGCTCCTTCTGCTCTCTCCTTGTGATTAGCAGAGGTTGGGTCCCCACTCTGGAGTGGCACACATTGCCTGGTACCTCAGGTCATTACTTTTGTGTGTCTCTCACTGGACCGTGAGTTCCTCAAAGGAAGGGATCAGCTTTTTGTCATCGGCATCTGGACATCGACGCTAGAGAAGTGACAGTATCTGACCTGTGTTTTAAAGCAATTACACTAGCAGCGATGTGAAGGAAGGCTTGGGAGTGAGAGATGACGGACAAGGAGAGCCTTCCAAGGAGCTTGGCAATGCTCCCATTGAAAGACGATGAGGTTCTGCAGGAAGTCAGAAGCAGAAATGATGGCAAGGAGGGAATAAGGATAGAATCATTAAAACTTAGCAATGGATTAGATGGTGGGGAAGAAGGGAAGAAGGACTAGAAATCTGAAAGCTTCTCGAGTCTCCTAACTGGTCTTTTGGCATTAGCCCTTGCTCTCCTAAGAACTGTAGTTGACCTGGAACAACATGGGTTTGAATTGTGCAGGTCTTTATTTACACGCAGATTTTTTTTCAATAAATATGCACAGTACTATAAATGTTTTTTTTTTTTTTTTAGGTTTTTTTTATTACCTTTTCTTTCCTCCAGCCTACTTTATTGTAAGAATACAGAATATAATGTACATGACATACAAAATATATGTTAATCAACTATTTATGTTATTAGTAAGGCTTCCAGTCAACAATAGACTATTAGTAGTTAAATTGATGGGGCGGGGCAGAGTGTCAAAAGTTATATGCAGGTTTTTTACTGTGTTGGGGTTCAGTACCCCTAACCCTTGTGTTGTACAAGGATCAACTATATACAGATTATTCTCAACACAGTGGCCAGTGAGCTGATTAAAAAATTACAATCATTTTCCTCTTCCACTCAAAACTTTCCAATGACTTCTTGCTTCTTTCCTGGTAAGGCCGCAGTTCTTACAATGATCTATATGGTTCTACTTGCTCTGGCCCTATCTTTTGCCTTCTTTCCTCTCTGAATTCAGTTCCCACTACCCTCTCCTTTGCTTCCTCTGCTCTAGCTGCACATGACACATTTCTATCCCAGGTTCTTTGCACTTGTCATTCCTTGGTCCTGGAATCCCTTCCCCTAGCTAGTGCCCTCACTTCCTTCATGTCTCTACTCAGTCGTCACCTCTTTACTGAGGCCTTCTTAGGCCACCCTATTTAAAAGTGCAAAAACCTCCATTAACTCCTCTGTTCCTTCCTCTCTTTACACTGTTCTCTTCTCTCCTTCTCTGTCACATGCCATGTATTTTGGTCATTTTTTGTCTGCCCCGTTAGAGTATAAGCTTTATGAGGGCAGACATTTCTGTCTGTTTTGTTCACTGTTCTGTTCCAGGGCCTAGAACAGGCCTTATTCAGCACACAGTTGAACGAATGCTCAAAAAACAGTGGCTGATCGACTGACTGGTTTTTCATGACTCCACTCCTGAATAGATCATAAGTGCCTTGGACATAAATATCCCATGCAGCACCTGGCAGGTGCTAGATATGTGGCAGGTGACCAAGTGGACCCCGAGGAGTGGGCTGTATTTCTAGTGTCTTGAACCTGACACACACGCACGCACGCACACACGCACCCCACCCCGGCCAACCTCCAAGGGATCCTTTTACCTCTTATATGACCACAACTTACTGACCTGCTTATATCCTAACAGGAAAACAGTCTGGATGGATGACAAGCCGATATCCTATAAAGAATGAGCACATACTACTCAGTTCAGCAAGAACATCACTCCCAGGGTGCTATGCAAGTCACACTGAAGAATAAAGTCGCTATGGGGCCAGGATCACTTCTTTGAGAAAAGAAGCTGATAAAGTATACCTTGCAAAGTCGTTGTAAGAATCAGGCATGATCAACGTGACACATCCGGGGTGATGCTTGTGCATCGTATGTGCCCAATAAATGAGGACTCTTAGAAGGTGAGATGGGGTCGGTACTCCCCGCCACCACATCCAGTGCAGCGGCAACATTGATGGGAGTGAATATGTGACTCATTTTAAAGTCCAGCATCACTTGGCCACCTTACCTGTCGCAGGTTCTGAGGCCACAGTTGTTTCTTAAGGCTGCAAGACCTTGGCAAGACCCACTTAGGCACTTCATGCAGCTCATTTCCTTCCTCATCCAGCAGCATCAATGACTTTAGACATTAAACATTAGAAGAATGCATCTGTGTCATACTTTAAAACTTATTAGGAATGGGTCCAAAAATAACGTCAAAAGAGTTCCCTAGTTCCTGGGTAATAGCCAGTGCTGTGAATTGTTATATTACCATGGTTAAAACAGGAAGGTGTTGTCATCTTTTCTGGCAGAGTGATTTCTCCTCTTTATATATTGGAGAAAATATTGTTGTCTCTACCTCTGGTGAACTGAGAAAGCGAGCAAACCATTGATCAGCCCCATGAAAGTCCATATTCTGACACTGCCTGACTTTTCCTCCGAAAGTTTTATTTTTCCTTTCCTCCCTTTTGCATTTCCAAATTTCCCCTCCAGTTATTACTTCCACTGGGCTCCTGTCTATCATTCCACTTTCCTGTTTGCCTAGTTTTTTTTTTTTTTTATTCTGTCCTTTACTTTTCTTCTCTTTTCTTTCCATTTTTGCTTCTCTCCTCCTTGCCTTGTGTACTTAGCCTCTGGTGAGTTGCTTTATTTTGTCACCTGCCTGCCCCAAAGTTGTTCCATCTTCCTAAGCTCCCTTCCCTTCCTGCGTAATGGCTCGTTTGGTTTTTAAGATACAGTCGATGCCATCTTGGCTCAGAAAGTTCCTAACTTCTCTTTTCCACAACATCCACTGATCTTGAAGAAGCATTGTTTCCTTCTGTTTAAAGGCTAAGGGCTTAGAAATAGTGAGACTAGGGAAAAGGTGTATTCAGTGCATACTTGTTCCCTTAGAGCCTGAAAGAGCTACCACACAAATAGCACTTTACAAATACTCAGGAGAGACTGAAAGAGCTGGGGAAAGAGAGTGTTCTGAGGGTTGCTCTCTCCTGGAGAACAGTAGTGAGGCCGAGAGCTCAGAAGCCCTGGCTAGTGTGGATAACCCACTGGCTGCAGGCCACAGGCCCTACCACTCCTCCTCTTGTTGCATCCCTCCACCGTCACCTACCCAAAGTGCCCAACTCACCTGGCCTCTACTGCAACCCCTGAGCGAACCTGGCACACCCAGCAGAACTGGACCTTGCTCTCTGCTTCTCCGTTGCCAACCATCTAAGAGAACACCTGCTTTTCATTCTCTTCAGGGGAAGTGTGAATTTTTCCCTTGGGGCTCTAACCTGCGCCTGTGCTATAACCCTTCTCCCTGCTTTCTTTTTCGACATCTTCTAGCCTAACTCCGGAAGGTGTCTGAGTAAGCCCCAACATCTGCTCTTCGTGGTCCAGAATCACCCTCGAGGTTCTGCAGTCAGTGAGGGAGGGTCCATGGTAGACAACTTGCCTCTGCGGTTTTATTTTCCTTAGTCTACGTCTGGTTGGCATAAACACTTCTGAAAAATGGGCTGCAGCTGATGTCTTTTAGTTTGGTTCCCTTTAACGAGGGGTTTCTAAAACGGCTCTTACTATGCAGAACACATGTTCTAAGTATACAGTTACTTGATGGATTGAAACAGTGCTGAGGGAGGCAGAACACATGTTTAAAAATATTCCTAAAATACTTAATTACCCCATGGGCCAATCGGGTATGCAATATATATTTTAATACATCATTTAATTGCTGTTTACCTAGGAGACAGGAACCTTTCTGGTCTCTTGGGTTAAACTACAGATTTTTAGAAACTGTCTAAAGACATATTTACTTGATTCATTCTGGTCTCTAGAGTGAAGAATCCTTTCCAAAGAAATGACTTTACATGCAAAACAACAGAATTAAATGCTCTGAGGTGGTGGCTACTAGTGAAAAGACAAGGCTTTATCTTTCATGATTCAGGGATAATAATTCCAAAGCATAGACCCAAGAGCCCTAAAAATAACCCATATCAGTAATTCCTCATCACTGAAACTCACCCCTCTCTATGCCTTAATATTTTTTTCATCAACACTTTCTGATAGACAGGCTTAAATTACATCGTAATTTAAAAAAGAACATGAAGGAGATGTGGCTAGAGAACTCTGTCTCTCTAACCCGGGTCCAAGGGAGAACTCATTCTCTCCCTCCCCTCAAAACCTGTTTCTCCTGCCATGTTCTCCATCACAAGAAATGGCACCAACATCTACCCGCTACTCGTATCAGAAACCAAAGTGTCCATCCTTTACTCTTTCCTCCCTCCCTCTCTCTCATGCATTCAACCACTCAGAAACCATTTGGGCATGTTACTTAGCTTCTCAATCCCTCAGTTTCCTCATAAATGCGGATTATAATAGTGCAGACCTCATAAAGTTGTCACTGTAAGCTTTAAATGTCAAGTGCCTAGAACAGGGCCTAGCACATAGTAAGTGCTATGTGTGTTCTTTTCCCTTTTCCCTTCTATATTTAATATCTCTAGAATCTGTCCACTTCTCTCCGTCATCACAGCCAATGCCCTAATTCAAGCTGCCATTCTCTCTTACCTTTGTCCCCATCTGGTTTCTGAGAATTTACTCTTTCTGACTCCACTCCCATCCATTCTTTACAAGGAAGCCAGAGCTGTCCTCCTGCATTTAAATTTGAGCCTGTCAATCCTATACTCAAAGCCTTTCATGTCTCCTCCATCGTTCTTTGCATAAAGACCAACTTTTAGACATGGTTTTCAAGGCCCTTCATGATCTGGCCCCAGGCTTCCACTACAGCCCTGTCTGAGTTTTAAAAGATTGTGGCTGCTAGAAGTCTGACTTCAGCACGAGTGGCACAAAACTGTACACTGAGCCCCATTGCTTTCTTTGCTTCGTCTGCACTCAGGTTGGTTGGGCATAAGAGAACTAGGTCAAAAAATAAAGGCTGCAACCTGACATACCAGGGAGGCCAGCTTCAGTGAGGGAGTGATCACGAGCAGGGCTCACCAGAGTTGCTGCACCAAGGAAGAGCTGAGGCAGATGGGGACTTTTATCCTGGCACCTCAGTGATTCATTCTGCCTCAGGCAAAGCCTTTAGTTTCCAGAGGTCTAGGATGGAACCCGCCAGCCTTGAATTCTCTGAAGGAAATGTCTCCCTGCCCAACTAGGAACAATGAGTATCTGTGTCTGTGTTATCAGCAGGGGCCGCTCACCCTTACATTGGACTCCTATTCTCCATGAAGAAGACTGGAAACTATGGGTTCAGGGGCCACAGTGTCAGCTGCTGTCACCCGCACGTGCATGAGAGAAGGTTTTAATGGTAGAAAGATAGGCAAGGGAGAAGTAAAGGGAAAGAGCCCCCTACAAAGTGAGCACCTGGGGAATAGGAACAGACAGTAGGGAGATGCCTCCCCTCTGTGGCATCTGTCTCCACGGTGATGGCACAGAAGAGGAGCAGAGGTCCCACTGATACCAGGACTGTATTGCCTGTTCCAGGTCAATAGGGAGACCCAGGAGAAAGGTTGATGTTGGCCTTGACAATTACAAAGACTTTCTATTTGCTATAACAGCAGAGGGCAGGAGTGCCCATTCAGAGCCCCAGGGAAGAGTTGAAAACCACCATTCATGACTGTAGATTTTCTAGCAGAAAGTGCCAGGCAAGGTCAGCTTATCTGAGCTGGGGTGACAAATGCTGGGCCAAACCCACTAGGGTTTAGGAGAATGATTTTGGAGGCAGAGGGAAAGTTAGTTAAGGGGTTGAGACCCGGGCAGATGCAGCCACTAGAATGGAACTGAGGGGTCTTTTCCGGCACAAGGCAAGTGAGACAGCTAGAGCCACATGCTCTTCGAGACAGCCAGCAGTCCAGTGACCAGGGAGGCCACTTCGGTTTCCAGAGATGTCTAAGAGGTGACAATGCAAAAGTTAAGCTTATCTGGTGCAACCGCTGACAAAGTTCCCAGCGGAAGAGCTGTATGATCAGACTTACAAGGATGCTAGTAAAGGCTGAGGCCCAGGTAGTGGCGAGCTAGGTTCAAATCCTAGCTTAGTCACTCACCAACTGAGTGACCTTGGGCAAGTGACTTAAGCTCCCTGTGACTGTATGTCATATTTAAGAGAGAAAAATAACAGTACTTACCTAATAAGGTGGTTGTGACAAAGACACGAAATAAAAATCATGTGAAGTGTTCAGCATCTTGCCTGGTGTATCGTGAGCACTAAATTTATTATTATTATTGTCAAAAAATAATGTCTATGACATATTAGTAAGTAAATAAATAAAACACATGTATGGCACAATCCCATTTATGTCAAAAAGAACCACTGTATTTTCCTGTGTGCGTGTTGACAAACATGTAAAGAAAAGTCAGGAGGGATCAGACTGTGCTGAGCGGCCTAATGCGGACTCCATGTTGTCTCTTCCAGAATTTGCCTGTCACCATACCCTTCAGATGCCAAGCTCTACCTGCATTGCCCTTTCAGCTGGCTGTGTCTCGCTGGAGTCTGTCCACTCCAGGAGGATGATTTGCTTCTAGGTCCTGATTTCTCACCTTCTATTGTATCCTGCAGCAATTAACTGGGATGCCTGACTGTGTCCTGAGATGGAAAAGTTGCCTGGCTCCTGGCAGGAAACACACCACATAAGTGCCACGTCTCCCCTGACACCTTGCTTTCACCAACCCCAAAGATGACAAGAGTTTATGCCTGCAGCATCAAACCAGTGAATAACAACCTTGGACTTTAGTAATAGCGAGATATTCCATTGTTTCATGGCTTACACTTATGTTGATTTTTCTTTGCACAAATTTACAGAGGATAATGTATCATCAGATACTGATGTTGGCTTAAGGATGTGTACTGCTTTAGGAACATAAATTTTAAATTTGGAATGTGCACAGGCCTCCTGTTAGGTAAAGAATCACCTTAGCTCATGGTGAGAAATGTGTCTGATTAACTCGGAGCTGCAGAAGGAAACTCACCCAGTGTCCTGGATTAGGCAGCTACTATTTATTTATGCAAAACATTAAGACAAAGTCATTAAAGCCCCAATTCCTGATAATTGTCTCAGAAATTGCATTCCCTGGCCTAGCAATTAGTTTTATACAAAGCAAGAAGATATTTGGGTTAATAACCTTGAGTTTTTATGACTCAATCAATATTTTGGTTGCTGCAAGCTGCTTTGCTACTGTAAATTTTGAGTACAGGGCTTTTGGGGTATATAAATGTTTAGCTAGTCATTGAAGCATCAGTTAATGAAATCATTTCTTCTGTTCTTTAATTTAGAAGATACCGTTGGCAGTGTTGTGGTGTGAACTGTTTGTTTTAGCTGTTATCATAGATCGGGAAACTAAATTACTATTGTGCTGTCTGGTTTATTACTTTGTCACTTTGCATATCTGTACTGCAAGCATCCCTTTTTAGACTCATCTCCTTCACATAGACCTTGAATAACCTAGTCACTTGCTTCAGATGGTTTTGACTTGACCTTAACTTTACAACCATGCTTCTCTATCTGTTTTGAGATTTGCAGTTGTGTGTGCGTATATGTGTTAATATCACAGAGGTACCAGGAGTCACAACCAGGACTGATTACTAAGCCCTTCCTTTCAGAATGCGATGACTTAAAAAAAAAAAAAAAGAAAGAAAGAAAAAGAAAAACCTACATATTTAGAGTGGAAAGCTATAGCCACTAATAGCAAAACAGTTAAGTAAAGTGAAGCCTCTTTCTACTAGTTGTTTTGCCTAAATCAAGGTTTCCCAACATGTGTTCCTCAGAATAAATATTTTGGGGATGCTAAAGGATTCTATTTTGTTTCTATTTGGAAAGTTAAGTGAGGG
Source organism: Pteropus vampyrus (assembly GCF_000151845.1). Classification (NCBI taxonomy): domain Eukaryota; kingdom Metazoa; phylum Chordata; class Mammalia; order Chiroptera; family Pteropodidae; genus Pteropus; species Pteropus vampyrus. The sequence continues at coordinate 462,313 of NW_011889234.1, read as the reverse complement.
AAAAGAAAAAGGTGGAGCAATCTAGTTATCAGGCTCTTAACTAGCCAAGAAACATCTTGAAGATGAAGAACATACTCTGTTCTGTGTTTTTCAGGCTGAGTTATTATGAAGGTTTAAAATCTTTAACAATATTCTTAAAAAACTATGAACTATTGTACATTTTTCTAATGTGCGATTGCTTGGTACTAGTACTTGGTTCTAAAACTAAATTAATATAATAAGCAGAAAATTCCAATGATCTTTGCTAAGATAGAGGCTCTGACTTTTTAGATAACCAGGAACATTGAATATGAACTGGATGTTAAATTATATTTTAAAATATTTTAATCTTGTTAGGCATGATAATGACACTTTATGTAAGAAAATCTCCCCCTCCCCCCTTCTTAGGGATATACACTAAAGTATGTGAGGGTAGAATAGCATGCTGTCTGGAATTTCCTTTAAAATACTTTCGCAAAAAAAGAAAGGGAAAAAAAATGGGCATAGAGGAAACAAGTAGGGCAGAATACCGATGGTTGTCAAAGCTGGGTGATGAGTTTATAAATGTTCTCATTGTCTCTACTTTTATTTATATTCAACAATTTTTATAATGCAAAATAAAAAATACTTCTGTGGTTAAAAATGTTTGAGAAATCCTAATTTTAATAAAATTAAATTAAACATGTTTCTTTAGCACAAGCCTTCTGAGGACCTTTATTTGTTAGTGTGTATATAAATCTTTTAATTTTGTTTTTCAAATCTCACAGGACTAATATGCTAACACTCTTTAGGAAATACTGGTCAAATTCCACCTAAGAACCATTTGAGATTGAACTGTCTGCACTGATCGCTATTGGACCTTGTGATAAAAGTGAGTGGCGTATGCTTCTCTTCCCATTGCTCCATCCATTTCAGCCCTAGGCAGCTGATCACCAGGATTGAGCTATTATAGACATAGCAGATGGCCTGAGATTCAGACCTTGGCTCAGCCACTTACTAGCTCTTTAATCTCAGGCAAGTCATTTAACCTCTTTGCCTCGAAGATCCTTCATCTGTAAAATGGGGATAATTATAGTACCTACCTCACAGAATTGTCATATAGAATAAATAAGAATGCCTGTAAAGCTTTTCATACATTGCCTGCAACATGGTAAGTCCTCAGTAAATCTAAGCTATTATTGTTATAATTTATTCTTTAAAGGCCAGCTTAGACTGTATCCTCTTTGTGAAGCCTTCTGGGTTTCCTTCATTCAGAATTAATTCCCTTTTCTTCTGTATTCTGTCAGTTTTTTACCTCTAATGAGTGATTAATTGTAAATGCCTCAAGGATAGTGACTATATCTCATTCATGTTCTTATTACACCAGCATTCTAACACAGGCCACCAAACCCAAAAGGATGAGAAAGGGGCTTATACTAGCAGATTCAGCTTACTCTAAATTCTTGAAAGACCCATCAACAATACCATTTACATATTGCTTAGCTACATCTAGCTACAAGAGAGGCGGAGAAATGCAGTCTTCATTCCATGCCTCTCTTTAGTTAAGGTAATGCTCTATTTATCTATGTATGGATGTGTGTGTATGCATGTATGCATTCATGTATGTATGTATGTATGTATGTATCTATCTATCTATCTATCTACCATCTATCTACCTATCTAAGATGAGCCCGAAGGGTCATGGCTAGTCCTGCCAAAGGCTCATTGTCCACTCTCTGGTGAGTTAAAAAGACTCTCCCTGCTTTTAATATAACAATTTCAGGGTAAGAAAGCAGCTTCCTGATGTTATAAATATTATTGTGTCTTTGTCACACAGAAAATATCTTTGTATTGACACACTAGAATACTATTTAGAAAAAAAGCCTTCAAATCAAGAAAAAAACAACATAAGTGCCTCCATAGCAGTAACGTCCCCACTGAGGCACAGCGAGCACACGCATTGAGCATTTCGACAAGAAAACATGCAGATATTTACTTTGGCAATAGCCAGATTTTACAGTTATTACTTCCCAGGTCTAAACTATACAGCATATGTCTTTCAAAAGAACTTGCAGGAGGAGAGAAGAAAATAAGAAATTTTTTTCTTCTGGATTTAATCAAATTATACTTGTTTCTTTAGCATGAGCAAAGCTCTCTGTTATCTCCTAAGCATCTTTGCATTTCATTTTCTTTATGTGGTATATGTGCGAGAAATCAGGTTAACCCAGCCCTGAGGACATGCAAATAACAGAGACCTGATCTAAATAAGCTTTGGGCAGACAAACCTTACTGAGTGAGTATTTTTTCTTTTCTACTTAAAGTAGAAAGGAGTTAACACAATCAAGAACCCACAACTCTTCAGTTCCCCTGGGCATAACTAACTAATTCATGGAGAAAAACAAAAAATTCACAGATGATCTAAAACCATCATGTTGACTGCCAGATTTGACTTTCTTCTTTGATGAAATTTCACTCAATGGCCAATAAGTAAAAATGATTACTGATCTATTTTCTCTTTGTCCTCCTTTCCTTTATCACTTAGGATATTTCTTTTTATCGAATTTAATAAAAAATATCAAGTATTTGCTGTGAAATGTAAGAAAGACAAACCATATAAAGGCACTGCTCTCACTGAGTTTGATTTACAATCCAGGGGTTTTATTTGTAGTTTTTATTTATTTTTAACCCAAATGGTGATATGCTATATAACTACTATGCATCTTGGCTTTTTACTTATATATCGTGGAAAGGGTTCCATATTTAGGCCCTTTGGAATATTCCTACAATAGGAATATGGAATAGCCAAATTAGAATATGGAATTCAAAAGAATTGAACTACCTCCTTTTTAACAGCTACATAATATTCCATGGTATGAAAATACCATAATTTACTTCTACAGTCCTTAAATAATACACATTAAATCTTCTGCTAATACAAATAATGCTGTAATAAATAACTATACATTCTCTTTCTCACTTGGGCAAATATATCTGCAGGATAAATACCTAAAAGTCGAACTGCTGGGGTGTGCCTTTGTGATTTGGTACCTATTACAATCAAATAACTATTGTCAAACCGTCTTCCATTAAGAAAGACGTTTTATATACTCTATAAACACTCATTTATTTCCTATCATATATTTGGCACTTTTTCGTTGAGTGCCTCATTAAGAGAAAAAATTACTAAATTTTGTGAATTTTGCCAATTGGAAAGATTAAAAAGTCACCTCATATTTTAAATTTGCATTTATTTTATTATGAATGAGGGCGAGTACTGTTCATATGTTGAAGCAGGTATTTAAGCCTATTTTGGGATTCTCTATTTTGTTTCCTTGATCTGTCTGTTATCTGTCTTTTTCAGAATTAAGAAAGATGATTCTGAATTTAAAAAGAAGATAGATGGTACACCTGAGCTCTATTACTGACTCATTAGCTTTGAATGAGTCCCTTAATCTTTTTAATCTTAGCTTTTCCATCTATAAAACAAGAGTGCTGGATCTGATGAGTTCGTTTACTCAGTGCATGTTTGTAGGCTCTGTGCTACAGATGCAAAGGAAAACCAGAGCAGAAGTCCTCTCTGCTCACATGGAGTTTACAGCCAATGTGGAGAGGGGAAGGACATTATTCAAATCCTGACATAGATCGTTGAGAGTCCCTAGCAAAGGAAATTTAGGAGATGTAGAGGAGGAGGGAGCAAGGAGAGAGCTGCAGAGATTTCCTTTGGAAGGAAGTGATGTGGAAACTGAAATCTGGTGGAAAAAGAGTGAGCCAGGGGGTGGTGGAGAGGAATAGTTTTCCAGATAAACTTTTTGGTATGTGAGGAGTGGGCACGAAAGAATAACTCTCTACTGTAGCTGGTGATAGAAAAAATGATGGGAAAGTGGTATAAGATGAGAGAGGCTAAAGAAGTAAACAGGATACAGTATAAGGAATAGTCAATAATATTGTAATAACTATGTATTGTGCCAGGTGGGTACTAGACTAACTGGGGGAATCACTTCATAAATTATATAAATGTCTAACCACCATGCTGTACACCTGAAACTAATATAGAATAATATTGAATGTCATCTGTAATTGAAAAAAATTTTTAAAGGGGAAAAAAGGTGAAATGGAACAAGAGGTTCAAATTTCCAGTTCTAAAATAAATAAGTCATAGGGATGTAGTGTACAGCATAGGGAATATAGTCAATAATATTGTATTAACATTGCACAGTGTCAGATGATTACTAGCCTTATAGTGACCACTTCTTTAGGTATATAAATGTTGAATAACTGTGGTGCACACCTGAAAGTAATATAATATTGTATGTTAGCTATATTGCAATAAAAAATTTTTAAAAATAAAAATGTCAAAAAATAAAAAAATGACTAAATTATATATATATATAATGTGGCACTTACGTGTTCATATATATATCAATCTATAGAGTCTTGAACGAATATTTTGGTCTTTACTCTAAGCATTTGTCTTGCCTGGGACCTCTAGGAAGTAAAGTCTGAATTAAAGTGGTGACACTTTATTGAGATGCGAAAGCCCAGGACAGTGAGAATGAGGCAAAAGGGAAGCGAGGCAAGGAAAGACGTGAGGCCATGCAATGTTGTACTGATCAACCTTGTCACTGGGTCACAAGTTGCTGCAGCTGCAAAGAAACACAGCCGATCAATTACCAGGTATGTTCATTCTGCACTCAGGATTTCTCTAGGAAGCTTTCAAGGAAAATCATATTTCAGAGCAATTCTTACCAGGGAGAAAGAAGAGAGTAATTTATCTGACATAATGTCCTCTTATCTTCTGTTGCTCATTGTTTGTGTTTCACTCTACAGAAAACTAACTCCCCTGCTCTTCCAGAATGCATCACCCAGCCCCTCGGTAGTCATGCCGAGAAGCTGAGGTGTGGGTGGAACACGAACATCCAAACCTGGAAGCTGAGGTGTGGGTGGAGCACGAACAGTGAGAAAAAGAAGGATGCAGTCAAGGAAATTTGAGAAGCACATGGAATTTTTGCCTGATATACCATTAAAGGATTCCATGCGACAGAGTGACATAGTTTGGCAACGTTGTGGAGAAAAGCTTAGAGAGGGTTGAGAATGGATGTATGGAGACCAGCTAGGAAGCTGTTGCAGTGGTCCAGAAGAGAACAGATCGTGTCTGTAGTTGGGGTGGTGGATGTGGAAATGAAGAGAAGAGAATGGATATGAGAAATTTTAGGAGGTAACTTTGCCAGGGCTAAAGGAATGGCTGGATTTGAGAGACAGGGAAAGATATCAAAGATGTTGGGTTTCTGACCTGAGCAACCTGGTGGATGGTGGCATCATTGGCTGACATAGGAATCTGCGGTAGACCACCAAGCTTGGGAGGAAAGATCCTGGCTTGGGGTTTGGACTTGTGCCTATGAGAAACTCAACTGGAGATTTCAATTAGGCAACCGTATATGTAAGTCTGATTACTGGAGCTGTAGATGTGGATGGTATGTATTGAACATAGAGTGAGAAAGGGAAGCTTAAATATTTAATGACTCTGTAGAGAAGGATGGGCTTGGAAAGAAGATAAAGAGCAGGCAAAGGGATCGGAGGAAAACAAGAAGAGCTTTGGGTCCTTGATGCCAAGGGAAGAGCATTTCAGGAGGGAAGGGTCTCAGAGGGGCCAGAGGAGGAGAGTACGGAGTCCTTTGCTTTCGCAACACGATGATCATCAGTCATTTTAGCCAAAGTGATGGTGTTGAGGAGTGAGAGTTGCTGATGAAAAGGAAGTGTGAGCAACTCATTTGAGAAGTTTCAATGGGAAGGAGAAAAGAAAAAAAGCAGAAACAGGCTATGGGTTGAGACAGGTGTTTTTGTTTTATCTTAAGAGAAACTCGAACGTGTTTAAATGGGAAAAGTTCAGTGTCAGGGAAAGGCTGAGTATACAGGGGAGGGGAGACATGCTATATAGTGTGAGGCTCTGGAGAGAGAAGGGGCTGGGCTCCAGAACACAGGGCCTGACCTCGGGGTAGGAAGCATCTGCTGAGAGACAGGAGGAAAGGGAGGGGAATGACGCCAGGGAAAGTGGGGGCTGTAGCAGGAAGCTGAGGGTCTGATTCAATAGCTTCAATTTTTAAAAAATAGGAGGCAGGTCACATGCAGAAATACATGGTTGGGGCAGGAAGGGTAGGAGGAGAGTGGAGAGGGTTTGAAATAGAAGAAACTCTCAACTTAGTGATTTGAAGAGAACTTCCTTCATGGGCAGTTTAGAGGAAAGATAACTGGATGGAGGGAGAGGAGAAAAGCAGCAGGAAGAATGAAGGGAGTCACATCCAACTCCCCAACTTCTGCCTCTTGCTTGCCCTTTAGCCAACCTTGGCTCTGATCTCCCAGCTCACAGGCAAGGAAGCCAACAAGGTGGGTCTCAGATAGCGATTCACAGTTTTGGGCGTCCAGATAACTAAGGGGGTGTCATTTTTATGACTCACAAATATTAGCTTAACACAAGAAACAATCCATTTTTGAAAACTCTTGTAGTGGCATCATGGTGATACTTCCAAAGGTTGACACTGGAAAATAAAATATGGTGAGCATCCATTAAAATTTTAACACAGAAATATGTTAAAAGTCTTTTGTTCCTTAGGCTTTTCTCTTCAGCTAGAACAGGACCTAACTGTTTAACTTGTGGTTAAGGATTATTTGTGCGGGGCACCTTGGTAGGTGAAATGTAGTGGATTTGGCATTTTGCCCATGGAACACTGGGCAGGAGCTCCAGTTACAAATTGCAGCTGTATAAAATAACAGGAAATGTGGGGCTTTGAAAGATTCCACTGGAAAGATTAATTATTTGGAAAAGAGTTATGCAGCAGCTTCATGTGTTTTTGGAGAAAAGGTGGCCCACGCCATTTTTAATAGTGCAAAAGAAAATTCTGCTACTAGGCTAAAGAGGGAAAGAGAGGACCTCTTATTTCCTGCAAGGGCTCACATTTAGTTTTGAAACCATCTTTATTCTCTTTGTTAGAAGACAAGGAGTTAGAAATGAAAGCCAGATGGAATCCCCGAAAGATCTGAGGCTTATAAAAGAAAAGATCTGGATTTCCTAATTCTCTGAGATGACCTCCCTGTTTGTTTTTTAAAAAACTTTTTTTTTCTCCCTACCATCCCCCATCCTGCCCCTAAACATCTAGCAATTTCCTATACATCGATCCACCATGGTCATTCATTTTCCTGTAGACATAAGAATGATATTCAGATAAACTCACAACTTTTGGGTGGACACTGACTCTGGCTTTAGCGACCCTGTGATGTCCAGAAGGATAAACCAACATTTATTGCCCAGCTGGGACAGCCCCAAATGATCAAACAAACTGACACTCAGATGGATTTGAGCACAGTTTTCTGAGAACAATGTGTTTCTACTTATTTGAAGTAAAATAATTCAGTCTCCCCAGTGTACTCTGTGAACTGCCAAGACATTGTAGGGGAGTCGGTTTGTTGGGGGAGAAAAGGCATTTTCTTGAGTTCCTGAGACATCTGTCTATAAATGTATATAGAAAAAGAGTATGTCTCTTGTAGGTCTATCACTTTGTTTCATCTTGACCATCACTCATCTGATGTCGGCCCTGGAGAGATTTATTTGGAGGTTTTATTTACTTGAGCAATGAAGAAAATTTTCTCCCTTAGTTTCTATATCTTTCATAGCTGAGCCTGACCATCAAATATGAGAAATGTTTGTTATCTGACATGAACAGGAAATGAGACGTTAAGGTTAATGAATTATTTGGATTGATAAAGAGCAACCATCTGAAGACTTTGTGTGCAGTAATAGGTGCTTCACACCAGTTCTGTTCCAATGCTGTGGAACGACTTTCTGAGACGACCAGGACTTCAGGACCCAGAATCTTTCAGTGTTTTGAGTCATTTCATGGAAAATCCATGAGTCGTAAATTGGATATTTCCAGTTAATAGGAAGCCAGAAAAACGAAGCTTTTACTGTATAGTTCTGTTAAGTTTCTAATTGAATTTTTAAGTCAGAGAAGTGTAGTTTTGGAGAGATTATGATGGAAGTGCATGATTTCCCTTCATTCCTAAGATCTAACAGCTCAGTCTCCGGGCTGTCGCAGATATGAAGGGAGAGGAAGAGCATGAACCTTGTCTGCTGTGTCCATCATCTCTATTTTCCGTGCTCCCTCCCCCGACCCCACCATCATCTTCAGCACACCTTGACTCTGGTATCCATGGTCTCTCATCCTCTTGGATAATAAACTTTTAATGGATTTTGTGCTAAGAATTGAGGCTGAGAAGAGACACAGTCCCTGCCCTCCGGGGACATTCATTTTAGCTGAAGAGACATAAGCATCATTTCAGGGAGGTGGATGCTGGGAGCGAAGAGCTCAGCTTAGGCAGATTTTCCAGGCCAGAGCCCGGAAGGAAAGAACCTAGAGGGAGAGGCTGGAAGCAGCATTGTCAATTATCAATTATCATTGTCAATTATCTTACTCTGATTGGTCCAGCTGGGCCTGTAGCTGAAATCTGAAAATGGCTTTGCTTTTGTCACCTCTGCTATGTTGGTCTCCTACCTCTGAATGATATCGGAACAGAGCCCGCCACTTTTCCATCCTTACTCAGATGTTGCTTGAGTCTCCTGCTAGCCCAACTTCAGTCAAACCTTCACTCTCTCGCTCAGTTTAAAGCTTCTCTCCCTGCCCCAGGCTTGGAAATCTTATATATGCCACATTTTTCTACCTATTCTTCTGTCCCTCCTCCAGCCTCTGGCTCAGCAAAGACAGGTAAAGCACAGAACCTGCCTACCTGACTGGAGCTATCATAAGGAGCCATGTGAAGTGGCACGGGTGACCCCTCATGCTTTGTTAAGTTCTTTTGAGACTTGGGGCGGGGGCAGTAGACATGCACTCAGTGTTCCTCAGCAAAGGTTGTGCCCTTGCAGCCCACCATTTAAACCTCACCTCAGCACCAGCTTTTGTTGAGAGAGCACCACACACACATATGCCATCCCCTACGCCCACACTGTGGTCATTTGCCCCAGCAAGGAGAGCTTAAATGATCTTAAAAAAGATTTGAAAACAATTCATGCCCTCTCTTTCCCACCATATGCATTCTGGCCCCACTCTGCAGGAGAGAGCCTCTGAGACCTTCGGTGGGACTAGGCTCTACAGCACTCGCCTAGCCTGGCCTTCAGGAAGAGGGGCAGCCAGCACCTGTCTTCTCAACTCTTCCAATCTTCCCAACTGCAGGAAATCCATGTTGACAGGTAGCCACCTCTGGGTCCACCTCCTGGGTCTGCTCACTTGGCTAGAGGGGAAGGGAAAAGTCTGGGCTCCAGGGCAGCTCCCTCCCTACTATTTTCACCACTCACATTTGGAATGAATAACTTGAGTCTCGCGAGTGATAGACTCAGAAAGACAGAACTCTGTTTTTTGGGGTTTTGTTTTGTGGGTTTTTTTTTTTTTTTTAACGAGTCTTGCCCACAAAGTCCGGTACCTTTCTTTAAAAAGAGGGTGTTTTTGTCACCTATTTTATCACTTTAAGGGGACTCAGTTGTGCCTAATATAACAAGAAAAGTTCTGTATTACCTCTCTGTTATTCTTAATAAAAGTAATATGTAAAGTTTGTGTAGAATTTTCCCAGGGCAGCGTTAGATACTGTGTTCCATGCGGATGGCACCCCACTGAAGTTGTGTAGTGCACAGTTCTCACAGCTGAACTGGCAGCCTTGTGCTTTATGGTTTTAAGAGAAATAGGCCCTTTCGCAAATATAGTAGTAGAAATTATTATTAAAAAACATAACTACCATTTGTTTAGCCTATACAACCTTTGGAAGTATCACTATAGTATGTATATCAGTATTATTATACAGTAATGAGTATACATTATACTTAATCTTCACAAGAAGCCTGATTTCAAATGCAGAAACTAAGACTCAACTTCATGTTCAGTGATAAGCAGCTGGGATTTTAATCCAGTCCTGTCTGTCTCCTCAAGCCAGGCTCTTTGGATCCAACCACTGGTTTTACAATTGAGCAAACGTTGGCTCAGAGAGTTTACAGGGCTTGTTCTGAGTCACACAGAGTCTTCCACTTTACTTCACAGAACTTTTAGGAGTCCGATGTATCTGCAAGAAGGTGGCCTTAAAGGAGAATCTCAGGGCAAAACATCATAGTTTTGAACACACACACACATATGCACACGCATGCACACGCAAGACAAGCTGCTCTTTGGGGCAGCTTGCTCTTCCTTTTCCTTTATGTATAGTTCTCTGGGCATTTGAGGGGCAGGTGAGTGGGGCAACAGGCAAATCCTGAGAGAGGAGAGCCCTGAATGTACTACCCACAGTCAGGTGCTTCGGTTTTCTTAGCCTGGATTAATAAGGAAGGAAAGGAGTTAAATGTGAGGTGGGCTCAGTGCAAGTCTGGCAAGTGAAATTGGAATTCTGTAGCCTAATAGTTGTAGGTTTTCAAAAATGAAGATTTACTATTTTTTTCTGATTAAAAATAATATATGCTCATGTATAAAATTTACATGATATTACAAAGGATTAAAAAAATGACTAATGGAGCTTGTTTGTTTATTATTTTAAAGCTAACAAAAGAAAATTACACGTTTATTTGCTCCTGTGGTTGTCATATTGGGGCTGAGGTTACAGGTATTTTTAACACCTTCTCAGGAAGTAAGCAAGAGGACAGAGAAGACTAGATAGAACTCACACTGGATAACAGGGAGATCGGCCTACAAATCCTGAATTCAGTGCTGTTTGCAGTCAAAACTACTTTTTCCTCAGTCTTTAGTTAAGTCAGTCTCTTCTCGCTTAGTGCAATATTAAAGTGACTCATAAATTTGAAAAAACAATTCCTCCATTGTATTGGAAGCTTAATAAATGTTCTCAGGTGAAATGGAGTGAAATAGATGGACAGAGGCATCAAGGATTATGGTCTTAGATTTTATAAAATCTGGTCTGATTAAAGAATTAAGGCAAACACATGGGTGGTTCAGACAGATCTGGTTCTGCCCTAAACTTTCCAATGGGGAAATCCACTCATAATATTTTGGTGAAACTGAGCACATAAAACTTTTAGTGATGTAGATAAAATTGTGATTTGCTTATTCAATTTATGAATTTAGTTATACATACATGTTTAAAACCATTTATACAACAGAATAAATTAATTTATAAATACTGCTTTTTTTTCCCCCTCACTCTCACATTTCATAAAACAAATGTATTCAATGTCTTCATGTGCCTCTTGGTCATCAGCATCCTCATTGTCCCTAGAGCCATTTATTAGGCATCCTCACTTCCATCTGGATTGTTGCAGATTCTCTTGGACCCTGTATGGGATGCTGTCACTGGAAATTTTATCCCAAACCACAAAGTGCCCATTCGCATAGCATTAGTCAGTTCATGTTTTCACTGGTCTTTCCAACATAACTACTCACTGTTCTGCTTTTTAAAGCGATCATAAAAGGCTTGTTTATAGCAACTTACAGCATTGCAAATGTGAAGTCATATTCCCAGGAATAACTAACAAACTGTGTTACATTTTCTTACCTCCTTTTGTACTGAGTCGGTGATCTCCCTAAGCTTCCAACACCAGCATTAATTGAGGTCATTTGGGGCTAATGTCTTCCTCAAACTGTACCATGGTTGTTAAATGCGAAGAAATTTAGACGGCATTGGTGTAACATGAAGTTGACATGGTGCGAAGAAATTTAGACGGCATTGGTGTAACATGAAGTTGACATGGTGTAATGTTGCGAGGACCCTGATATGTATATAAATGTGTATATTTATATCACATGTAAATATTGTGATTTATATTAAGAAATAAATATATTTGGTCTCCATCTCCATTTCTGGAACAGAGTTCTAATACCCTTGAAATTTCCTAAGTGATAAGAACCATAAAGATGAAATGGGTGTCTTTTGTTGTTTCTATAACAAGCCCCTTTCAAACACACCCAGAGTTTATCTTAATGAGGTAATTTTTGGAAAGCCCCGAAATAACCTAAGGACGGAGGCTAGTTGCCAGGAGAACCAACCATGGGATTAAATGGTTGGAATTTTTGGTCCCACCCGCCTGACCTCTGGAGAGGGGAGAGGCGCTGAAGCTTAAATCAATCACCAATGGTCGATGATTTAATCAATCGTGCCCAAACCAAGTAGTTATTTAAGCTAATGTGTCACACCCATGACAATACTGCAGTGCTTGGAGGAGTGGTCCATACTTATGTTCAGCTTCTTGTTCAGACAAGAAGCTGATTTGAATGCTGCCACCTCCACTCCCTCTGGGCCCAGCCCCATAATTTTCCAGTTCTGGGGCCTGTGCTATGTGAAGTCCCAGCTGAGGCAGAGCAGAGGTTTGCTTTGGGAGACCAGTCTGGGCCTGGGGCAGAGGTGGAAATGCTGGGGCTAGGGAGCCAACATTACTAAGACAACATCTGAGAATAAGGACTAGCAGCCAAAGTAGATTTGAGTCCAAATGCCAAAAAAGTATAGAGGTTGGGTGGCAACTCCATGGATGGGTCAGAACCCAGGCAGAGAGAAATCACAAGAAAACTAATAACCAGTTAGGACATGGGCAGAAAATCAAAATAGAATTCGTATTGACTTAAATGGGTATTCCTCCACTATCCTGTTTATTAAGGGGGCTTGACCACAAGCCGTTACGTGCATGTGAGTATATATGCGAGAGAGAGTTGTGCGTAAAATGGGGTACAGGGGATGCCAGCTTCCTGCTCTTAAGGGGCTGAAAAAATGAGATCAATGCAAAAACAAACATCTGTTGAACACCAAGCAAGCCAGGCACAATAGTGCTCTGGCTCAGTTGTCAAGGGCCTAGATTGGAAACCCGGCTCTCCTGCTTACCAGCTGCCTAACCCTAGCCTGGTTATTAACACCTCTGCTCTCAGTTTCCTACTTTCAAATGTGCGTACTGGTACCCACCTCTTGGGGCTGTTGTGGGGATTGCATGAGTTAATGCATTTTGTGGTGGGTTAAAGAGAGCCACCAACGCTTTGCTGTTATTCCCCTTAAATAGTGGAGTCTATTTCCCCTCTCCTTGAGCCTGGTCTGTCCTTATCACTGGTTTTGATCACACAAGTGGCAGAATAATGACAGCCTTCCCCACAAAGTGTCCATGTTCTAGTCTCCAGGACCTGTGAATATATCATGCTACATAGCAAAGGGGAATTAAGTTTGCTAATCAGCTAACCTTGAGGTGGAGAGATAATCCTGGATTGTCCAGGTAGTCTAATGAAATCATAGGGTTCCTTAGAAGTGAAGAGGAAGGCAGGAGAGCCAGAGTCAGAGAGACACAGGGCAAGAAAGACTTAACGGGCCATCGCTGGCTTTGAAGAGGGAAGGGGCCACTAGCCAAGTAATGTGGGCAACCTCTAGAAAACAGAAAAGACAAGAAAATGTATTCTCCTCTAGAGCCCCCAGCAATGGCCACAACCCCGTTGACACCTGGTTTTAGCCCAACGAATTCTATTTTAGATATTTGACCTCCAAAACTGTAAGATAATAAATTCGTGTTGTTTTAAGCCACTAAATTTGTGGTAATTTTTCGCAGCTGCAATGGGAAACTAAGTAAGATAGGCCAGTGAAATGGGACAGTTATGCTGTGTAATATCTAAGGCTGGGCCTTAAGAGATATACAGCTTCCAGTTTCATGCCTTTTGGAAGTCAGCTGTCATGTAAACAGTCCAGCTTTGCTAAGTCACCATGCTGTGAGGAAGCCCAAGCTTCCACATGGAGGAGGGTCAAGGTGCCAGACATGTGAGTGAAGCCTTCTGTGTCCTTCCAGCCTAGCCCAGCCACCAGCTGAATGCAGTGGAATAAATGACCCCAGCTGACACACGTGAAGCAGAACATTCATTAAGCCTGCCTGGATCCTAACCCATAGAAACATGAGCAAATAAAAAAGTTGTTTTAAGCTCTCAAGTTTTAGGATTGCTTTTTATACTGAAATACATAACCCAAACTCCTGTAAAACACAGAAAGGTGACTGCCACATAAGAAGCATTCAATATATATTTATTATTATTATACTAGTTTGGTTATACATGTATAAATGTCTCAATAACCCTGCTAAATGGGTATCTTAGTCCATTTGAGCTGCTGTAACAAAAACATCATAGACTGGGTGGCTGATAATCAAACAGAAATTTATTTCTCACAGTTTTAGAGGCTGGGAAGTCTAAGATTAAAGGATCAGCAGATATCATGTCTAGTGAGGAACCACTTCCTGGTTCACACAGATGGCTGTCTTTTCTCTGTCTTTACATGGATGAAGGGATGAGTGAGCTTTCAGGAATCTTTTATAAGGGCACTAACCCATCCATGAAGACTCCACCCTCCTGACCTAATCACCTCCCAAAGGCCCCACTTCAAAATACCATTAAATTGGAGATTAGGTTTCAACATATGAATTTTGGGGGCCACAAGCATTCAGTCGATAGCAGTAGGTGTTATCCTACCTGCGACAGTTGAGGTTCTTTCATTTTCCCCGCTCTTTAATTGCCCCCACACCTTCACCCCTGACCTATGGATGTTGCTGTTTCCCTTTAAGGACAAGATCTCCTCCCATACGCTCTCAGTGTGCACCTGGGGCCTGGTGCACCTGGGGCCTGGCGCACCTTGGGTATGGTCCATAGCTCCACCTGGAGCATGAAACCAGGACCTTCTGCATGTAAAGCAGACGTGCTAACCACTACACTATGGAGCCACACAGTTGGGATTCTTGTTGAACAAATATTCACTCCTCTTTCCCTCTCACTGTGAGCATAGTATACTTCCTAGGCCATTGATGCTGGACTGGGCCTTGTGATTTGATTTGGGCAATGGGATGTTAGCAGATGTAACACACACGGAGGCTCTAACTGTGCTCACACAGTGGGGTTTCTCTACTTGGGCTTCTGCCATTGCCACAAGAAAAATGCCCTGGAAGCCTGTAGATCTCAGAAGAGCAAGAGACATGCGGAACAGAGCCACCCAGCCACCCCACAGACCTGAGAGCCTGGTAATACATGCTCATTGTTTTATGCCACTGAGTTGTGGGGTAGTTTTAATGCAGCAATAGCTAGCTAACTGGCACACAATCTTTAGGTGAGAAATTTGAGGCCCAGAAAGCCTTGTTTAAAAACAAGATAAAGCCCATAGAAATATTCATAATAAAATAACCTTTTTATGTAGAGAGCCAAATGAGAGGCCCTGTACCAGTTTCCTAGGGATGCTGTGACCACAAACTGGATAACTTAAAACAACAGAAATGTATTCTCTCACGGTTCTGGAGGCTACAAACGTGAAATCAAGGTGTCCGCTGGGCCATACTCCCTCTGAAGGCTCTCGGGGAGAATCCTTCTTTGCCTCTTCGTAACTTATGGTGGTTCCTTGGTTTGTAGACATATCACTCCAATCTCTGCCTCCCTTGGCACATGGCCTTCTTCCCAGTGTGTCTGTGTGTCTGATTCTTCCTCTCCTTTCTCTTAGGACACTAGCCATTGGATTTAGGGCTCATCCTAATCCAGGAGGACCTCATCCTAACTTAACTAATTATGTCTTCAGAGACCCTCTTTTCAAATAAGGTCACATTCTGAGGTTCTGGGTGAACATGAATTTTGTGGGGGACACTACTGAACCCAGTGAAGTCCCTCTGTTTAATACTAGAAAACTAGAGATACTGTTAGGCAGGTTATGTTCAAATGAGAGCTTCAGGCAAACATTCAGAGAGAGAATAGTGTAAATTCTCTCTTGAGGAGAACAGGTTGGGAAGACTGCAGGTAGAAAGTACGACTGACATTTCATAAATCTCTGATAGTTTTGGAGCTACAAAAGAATGCTGTTGAATGCTGTAGCTCTGGGTCAACCATGAAGGTGAGTGTTGTTGGTTGCTCACTTTGTATAAAACTTAATGCCATTTTAGCTCACACGATGAGGCGCCATTTTCTATTCACTGGTTTTCTTGTCAGTACCTTTTGTGATGTGTTTCTGTCCTGATGGCCCCTCTCTGGAGGTGGGGAGCCCCTGGACACCTTCTAATACCTGCTTTCCTCTGGGCGGAATGTATTTCAGAAGTTTGGTGCCCTGTGAGTCTCAGCAAAACTAATTTCAAATGCCTACAATCCATGCGTGGGCAAGACCAAGCTTGTAATCCTCAGCTAAGACATTGTACATGCCAAGTTCAGAAAGTGAAAACACCACTTCTTAGGCTAGTTGATCCAAATACAAAATGGAATATAAAACTTTATTACTATCCTAAGTCCAGTGGCTCAAATTTTCTTTAACAAGCATAGGCTCTGGAGTTAGGCAAACCTGGGTTCAAATCCCATTTCTGCTAGTTGATGTGTACTTGTTCTGAGTCTCATCTTGAAAATCTACAGAATAATCCTAATACACTCATCGGAGGGCTGCTATGAGGATTAAATGAAAAAGAAAAATGCAAAATGCCTAGAACAGTGCAAGGTCTGCAGTAGAGCCTCACGGTGTTCAAGTATTCAGGTCTGTGCCCTCATTTTCCTGCACAGACAGGATGCCCATGGATAGAGATGGGTTAGCTGTCATTTATCTCAAGAGCATCCCAAGTGTCAGGATTGTGCATCCTTCTCTTCTACCACCAGACTTTGTCCTAGGTACACATGAAAGGTAGAGGCAGGAAGACATCAGCGTTGGGAGTTTGGGAGGAGATGAACAACCCAAAGACTAAGGTAAAAGAGACACAGAAGCACTCAGAAAGGAAGCTTTTTTTTTTTCCTTTTGTTTGCGGTGACCTTTTTGCCCCTCGTGAAATATGGGCGAGGCAGTGATGATCCTGCAGAGAAAATGGAAGAGCCAAGGCTTCCAGGCAGAGTCAGCAGGCATGAGGGAGGGGAGCAAAGGGCTCTGCAGGGACTTGGAAGATGGTGCAGGCAGGAAGAGCCTGAGCTGTCTGTCCCCTCAGGCCCAGTCGGGGGAGCAGACCAAGTCAGACCAGGAGAAGTGTAGTGGTGACAGAGCTAATCTAAAGCGGGGCCGCTGTGTCTGGGCCACCTCACATAATAATTAGAACTAACATTTATAGAGCCTTTACCATGGCTATATATCAGTTCATTTAATCTTTATGACAGCTCTAGGGGGGTTACTGTTGTTATCTACCCTGAGGCCCAGAGAAGGTGTGGCTGCCAGTTCTAAGAGGTGGTCCCCTAATCCTTACCTCCTGTTGTTACACCCCTGAGGACTTTCCTGTCCCCCACTAAGCTCCAGTCCCTGACACATGCCTATGACCCTGCCTTTGTTGGACATGTTTCTGCAGCTCAGCCTTAGCACCCCTTTGCACAAGTTGGTGGCATTTGTCCCTAGGCTATAGGTAACAGACACTGTGACCTCACCCTGAGGTCCTAAACCAGCCAGGCCTACCCCTTCTGGCCTGACCTCTGAGGGCTGGGAAAGGCCAGGCAAGATTCTGGTAGTGAAGGAAGGAGGCAAGTAGACTGCCCCAGCCCCCAAATATACAACTGTTCCTGGTGTCAGGGAATCAAAAAGTCTTAAGGAGATGAACCTTTTGTTCTGCAATTATGGTAAGAAATTTAAAGGGCAAATGCCCCTAGGAAAAAGAAGTTGGCACTGACTTGAACTCACACTAAGTCTGAATGATTCTGAGATCTGAGTTCAGAGCAGGAAGAGACCAGAGATTGGGGCCCAGGTTGGAGGTAGGGATGAAAAGAACTCACAGAAAGAGGAAGAGGCAAGCAGAAAGGGAAGGCTTGGTTTAATCAAAACGAACAATAATTGCTCCAACTAGTCCCGTCTGGAAGAGCTTGTAAGGTCCATCTTCTGAAATCTTTAGGTTTCAATTGGAACAAAACTGGGTAAGCAGATGCCTGAAGGGAGGGGGTGGGTGAAAGTAGTTGGACTCATTCACCGGACATCAATTTACCAGAAAAGGAAGTGGGGGTGTCAGGGACATTATTTCCACTTCCTGGATACACATTCAAACATGGAACAACTGAGTCCTAACAGGACAAGGCAATAAAAGTGGACCACCACAGGTAGTACCACACCCAACACATTTCAGAATAAAGTAAGAACGAGTAGTAATATTTTTAAGGCTTCCAGAGAGTAGTGCTTAGTTGTCACCTTAAATCTAAAAGACAACAAAAATACCTCAAGAATACTTAAAAAAAAAAAAAAAAATCCAGCTCCAAAAAGGCTAGACACAACCTCTTCGCCTTTTAATAAGGTTAAATAAATTATGGTACATTCAGACAATGGAATACTATATGACCACTAAAGAAACCTGGCTGCTTTCTATGTTTTGGTACAGAATGATCACCAAGATAAATGTGAAAAAAGCTAGAGGCAGACAAGTCTGGATAATATGCTACAGAATGTGCAAAAATACATTTTAGTACATTTGTACAAAATAATAACATGTCCATATTCTTGTATATGCATAGAATGTCTCTAAAAGAACACACATGACGTGTATGAGCTACTAAAAATAATAGTGGAGTCGTAAGTCAGGATAGTGATTCTCCTTTTGGGGGTACATGGGGGGCTTCTGGGTGCTGCTAATATTCTGTTCTTGTCCTGGGCTCTGGTTACATGATGTGTTCCAAGTGTAACACTCATTCGTCTGCATTTATGATTTGTGCACTTTTTTCTGTTATGTAATGATACAAATTTAAAAAAATAATTTTGAATGATAGATAAATAATATGAAATAAAATTTTTTAATAATTTTGAAAAACAATGAACACATAACTCTAAACTCAGGCAACCTAAGAGGTTGTCAGTCCCTTTCCCAACAGATTCATACTGACTCTTACTCACACACTTAATCCAGGACAGGGGACAAAAGAAGTTTAAATTTCAAAGTTCCCCAATCCGGCCTCACTTACTCTTTTTCCTTCACACCGATCTCAGCCTCTCGTTTATCAATTGTTTCAGGACTTTTTTCCTTTTTTAAAACAAATTAAGCCACAGTTGTTCACCTGTTCAACAAAGTTTGCCCACTGTGCAATCTGTGGCTCTCCAGGGCTGGGGTGCTAAAGAAAACCTGCAGGCTATGAAACAGAAGGGAGTTGTTTTATTTCATGCTGGTACTTTTCAGTGTGAGCAGGCAAAGTTCTTGTTATTTAAAAAAAAAAAAATTTTTAGGTGACAAAAACAATTTCTTGACCCCTTTAACTGAAGAGAAAGAAAGGACAAACAATTTTTCTGATACAAGGTGGTGGTATTTTTTGTAAGGTGGGGTTACAGGTTGCCCTAGAAAGAAAAAAATCAAGTGCTTTTCAACCCTATTTTAAAATATGATCCTAAACACTCCCTTTGAGGAAAGTTGAGTGTTTGTCCAGGAAGTTCAGGGCAGTAGCCAAGATTTTTTCACACCTGGGATATATAACCTTCTGGAGCAGGGGCAGGAAGAAGCCCGGCATTGATCGAAGGCCTACTGTGTGCCAGACACTGTGCTAGGCACTTCCACCATTATTATATTTCTATCACAATAACTGTGATGTAGATTCTGCTTTTTTAGTCCATTTTACAGAAGGAATCCAAAGCTCTGAGAGGTTAATTATCTCATCTGCTATCAAACGCTATACATACCCCAACACTTTATGGTTTAAAAGAATCCTTTATTATTATTGCTTGGAATTCACTGGAGCTCCCTTGGGTGGTTCTCACTTGGAGTCTCTCAGGAGTTGCAGTTAGATGTTGGCTGTGGCTACGGTTATCTGAAGTCTCTGTTAAGCTGGATGTCCAAACTCAACTTTGTTAAACAAATGCTGACTGGGGCTGTCACCCAGAGTGCCTACATGTGGCCTCTCTGAGAGGGATTATCTCAAGAACAAGCAGTCTGAGAGACACAGGCAGAAGTTGTATCTATCTAGCATGACTTCTACTGCATCCTCTTGGTCAAAGTGAATCACAGGCCCAACCTAGATTAAAGAGGAGGAGGAATAGACTCCATCTCTCAATGGGAGGAGGAGTAGAGAAGAATTCGTAGCCAACTTTAATTTACCACATCTAGAAAGTGGTGATAACAGAATTTGAATCTAAGTTGGCCCGACTCCTTCCTTTACGATCACTTCAGACTTAATTATGAACCTGCTCAACTATTAGAAATGGCCACTGTTGATTTCTGGTGTTCGAAAAGGAATTTAGATGGCAATATTAACACTACTTAGACACCTGTTGGTAAAAAGGCCAGTACGGGCTGCACCAGGCTCTACCAGGAAGGACCCCAGTCTTCCCACAACCCATAGGAAACTGCTGTCTTATCTAACAAAAGGTGAGTGTCTTGGGGTGAGCTCAATGTCTGCAAAGCTTCTGAGGTGCCGGGTGTCCCTTCTTCGGAGGTGGCTGATTCTTCCACTATAAGATGATGGGCCTTACTTGAACCTGGACACTTGGTTAGAAGTTCTCTGGGGATTCTCCAAAAAGTGCTATTTGGAATAGCACTGACCAAAGGTCTGTGAGCTTCAAAAACAACTTTACTATGGTTCCTTTTAGAAATGAGAGCCCCAGCCATGTTCCCCTGCCCCCTCATGCTTGGCTACTGTCCCTTAGGAAACCCACCCTCTCCAAAGACCCATTTGCATAATCGTCCTTGGCTCACCTCTCTTGTTGTGTCCAATGCCTCTTTGGGTTTCTCTGCTGTGCTATACAGGGCTATGAGACGAAGGTACAAATGGGCTTCACTGGGGTCTATGAGGAACGTCCAGTCATCCTGAGGTGCTGAGGTTCAGTCAGGCAGGGCAGCGAGAGAGCATTCTATGAAAAATTGGGGTATTCTTCCAAGAGGGGTTTCATTCCTTTAGTACCATTGCAGCTTCCATTCCTTCCTCAAACGCTTCCTTGGTGCCCGAGCCGAACCAGGCACTGCCTTCACCCCCTTCTCATTCTAAGCACCTCTTCCCTGGACTTACCTACCTTATCTCCTCAGAGAAGGCCCCAGACTCCACCTCCAAGGCAGAGCCTCCTGCTTCATGTATTCACTGTATAAAGAAACTTTACCATTAAATTTTAGAAAAAGATTTAAAAGTCAACGGGAGAGGAAGTTTAAAGAATCTGAATGCTGCAAATTGGAGATTTTAAAATTGACTTACTTTTTAGATGTGAGCCTCGAAATGGCCTCAGGCAATATTTATTGAATGAGTAAGCAAATTTTACATTCACACTGTTAGTAAATAAAAGGATTTTTCTAATAAGCTAATCATTAGAAGAATTTGCAAAAGAGAGTTTAATTAAGAGGATAGCTTTCAAATCTATTGTTTTATCCATTCCAAATAATAGGCTTCGTACTAATCTGAAGTGTGCTTTAGGTATTTGTTAAAGAAAGTCTAAGCCTTGTCTCCATTAGTCAGTTTTTCATATTGATTAGTTTGTGTTGGCACTTAGAAATGTGGACAAAAAAGGGGGGTTTTATGGAAAGTAACTTCGCAGAGTGATCTGACCATAAATTCCTAACTGGGCAGGTCATGGTGGGTAGTCACGCCCCAGGCATATAATTTCTTTAGTGAAAGGGTTTAAGCCAGGCCTGTCCATTGTTCTTGTGCATCTAGGTTAACCCACCTTTGAAATACCAGAAGTAATGCCCCTTGACGGGGGTGTTAACCCTCAAGAGAGCACACTAACTTGTTCCGCTCTTCCTTACGTCCCCTCCTTAATTTCAAATGCATAAAAGAAGCTGAAAACTTGTTAATTTGCAGAGCATTCGAGATCTTTTTCCCTGGCATATATTATCGGTTTGGTTCAAATAAACTCATAAAAATTCTCTACAGGTTTGGATGTTCTTATGTTGACAAAAGTGTCAACAGTGAATGTTGTTGAAACAGCCCTTCTCTGAACTTTGTGATGATTCAAGATGGTCTTTACTCCTTTCTTCCACCGTAGACCAAAAAGTGTCCTAGCAAAGTAGCTCTTAAGAATACAATTTAGTGTTTTAACCTACCAAGTAGATATAGTAATGGCACCGCTCTAGTATTATAGAGCGGTCGTTGAGAATTAAATGAGATTGTGACAAGAAAGTATTTTGAGACATTTGCACGTCTTTTTTTACCCTATATTTATTTCCTAGTGTCCCTTGCCCAGCTCCCAATTCAGTCTGCTATCTTTCCTTGTCTTCTTGAAGTCAGTAGCATTTATTGCCTTAGGGGAGAAATGATAAGGCAGAAAAGCCACAAAAACTACTTAAGAATGGTAATAATGAGGCCTTTTGACCTGCAAAAATTTAACCTTTGGAAAACCGGAAGCGTCAAGTGTGTGCCATAAACATTAGAAAATGGAAAAACAGAACTTGGCCTATAAGAATTACCAAGACTATGGAAGGGAGAAGAAAGGCAGAGTGGAGGCGAAACGTTGGTAGTAGGGTCACAGAGGAAGGGGCTTGCCCCCAGAAGGTGGAGAGATGGTGTGCCTCCCAGCTCCAAGGCAGAGGAATTTGTCAGGTAGAAGAGCTGAGCAGGAAGATGGGAGTTTAGCTCTTTCCAGGTGCTGGAAATGGTGGGAGTGGGAGGTTTTGAGGTAGTAGGGAGAACAATGGCTTTGAGGTGTGGAGCACAGGCAGGGGCCTGATGGAATGTCAAGTCTGGCAGTTGGATCGGTAAAGTTAATTTGTATATTGGGACCCACAAAATGGAGACCGCCCATGAAGGCATAAATCTAAACCTAAGACAGCATGCACTTAAAAAGAAACACCAGTCAAGGAAACCGAACACACCAATCACAATCTTCCAACTCAGCTTTAGCTTCCCTTATGTTAGAAAATAGGATCTATTAGCTTTATAAGAAAATCCCTGATCTCCTAGCCAATCCTGCCCTGAGTTGCTAGATACTTCTAACACTCTATATAAAACTCACTCTTGCACAAGTATCCCCCTGGAAGAGTGCTCTACTCCCCCAGTCCATGGATTGTTTTCTGTTGAATAAAGGACATCAAACTCAAATAGTTTCAGTTTTGTCATTTGATAGTAAGACGGGACATCACTTGTAAATTCTTAATCTTTTAGCAGGAAATGAAATGAGACATCTCTTGTAGAGTTAATCTTTTTAGTAAACCTAGTTAAGTTTTCTTCCCTCCTTTCTTTGGGAAAAAAGCCCTCTCCCTCAAATCTTGGTAATTGCCCTGGCGACTCAAATCCTCTGGCTATTGATAAGGGTCATCAGCCCATTGTTAAGTAGAAATGGTGTTAAGCCAGGCAGGGCCCTTAGAGTCTGAGGTGGGGGGACTTTAAACCAAAGGTCTTTTTTTTTAACTCTTTAAGAAATGTATTAACCAAGCCTGTTTCCCTTTCCTCACTTAATAGGCAAATCAATAATAGAGATTAATAGATGTATGATTTAAATAACAAGTTTTTATTTTCTCTTCCTTGTTTAGGGACTGATGCAGCACTTCAGCAGGAAACCCAAGACCCTACCCTGACTGAGGCAGAAAGGGAAAGCTCCATGAAACCCCTGTAGACAGGGACTACGGCCATTCTCAGCAGGAAGCAGATATGGAAGAAGAGACCTCCTGTACCTCAACATCCATACTAACAATAAGGGGCAAAAGAGGCTCTTAGAAAAGAGGCAGGAAAGTTAGTTAGGGGGTCTGCCTGCAAAGACACTGATGTCGTCCTATCTTCGAAGGGGTCCGCCTTAATCTGCCCACAATTAAGCAAGCCAGAAGGCATTTTTTTAACTCACACAAAGAAACCAGTAGGCAGAGATTTAGGTACCAGTTTAAGCCAGTCACTTGCACCTGCACAATGAAGACCTCAACGACCTTCAACTCACCTGAGCCTCATTATGCCATCATTATAATATAATGCATATGCCCAGAAGTTCATTAATATCATTATAACAGACTGAATTCTGGGAACAAACACGTGCGGAAAGCAAAATGATGAATCGCTGAGTCTTGTCAATCTTAGTTGTCAATCAAGGAAGCCCACTCCTCTAAGGAAAGTAACCACCCACAGCAAAAAGGGATAAAAACCCTGAAGTCTTTGTTACCAGGCCTTTTGAGCCACGCTTCTCTTGCTCGAGGCCCCCTTCCAGGTCTGGAAATGTACTTTCTTTTCTAATGAAACTTTTCTTTTCTACCTTATTTCAGTGTCTTGCTCAATTCTTTGTTCGTGACATCAAGAACCTGGACAAGGCACTGGGAGAGGACCCCACTCTCCGGGAACAATAGGATATAATGGCAGATGTAGATGAATGACAGGACATCAAGTCTCACTCCTTATCACCTGAGAACTTAGACAAAACCTGGGATAGAGCAGGAGCCAAAATCAACTGAAATTAAGTTTCTGCTACCCAGAAGAATGAGCATTCAAAATAAGAATTAAAGCCATTTATTTAAAAAAGTAAATGAAATTGCATTATTTAATTTCATATATCTCATCCAGACCTTGAGATTTGCTCCCCAAGATAATGCATGTAAGTGCCTGATGCATAGTATATGCTCATTAAATGCTAGTAACTATTATTAATAGTATTATTATTACCCTTGATCCCAGGACAAGTCAGTGAAGAAAAGAGTGAAAATCTCAGCTTCTCTGATTCCATCTTGTTTGAGCTTGCTTTATCCCCATGGCCTCCAGTCTAACAGCTTCTGCTTACTCTTGCATATAGACATACTAATCATTAGAGGAATTTTGCTTGCAGCTTGAGTCTTGCAAAAAGAGCCCCTTACCAGAAAGTGCCTCTCCCAACGTGATAAGGGAGTTATGTATAAAAATAATGATTGTTTATCAAAGATATGTAGGAAGATCATGACCAGACTCATATCAACTAGCACAGTCTTCACCAGACCCCTGCTGACAGCCAGATGTCTGTCTACAGTGGTCAATCACCCCTTGCCTCTCCCATTCCCACTTCTGTTGAAATAAAAAAAGCCTGAACTCTGTACTTTGGGGAGATGGATTTGAGGAACCACTAGGTTTCCTATCTTCTCAGTTTGGTGCCTTTTCATTCAATAAACCTTACTCCAAACTCCGACATTTTGAGGTTTGGCCTTTTGAAGTGTTAGACACATGGACTTTGGACCAGTAATACTATTACACACTTTAAGAAAGTCCTATTGCCTTCTCTTAGAGAACCAAAGAAGGAAAGGGACACTCTTTATTCCTGCCCAAGGACATTCTTTTTTCCTACCAAGGGATACTCAAGTTAGAATGCTGAACAGTCATGGTGGGAAAATGGGCCATCACAACCTAGAGAGGACAGCAGTGGAGAGTCTCCGTGACTGGATGAGTAAGTTTCCTCTTTACTTTTCTTTGTTAAGATTGACTTGACTATGTATGAACCTGTATTTAAAAAAAAAAACACTATGTATTTATCAAAGGCAGTTTCTTTTTGGGCACACAGTGAGTCTACATATCCTGGTTTCTCCTGGGAAGTTAGGTGGGATCATGTGACTGATTCTGGCCAATGGAATGGGGCAGAATTAAGAGATGCCATTTCTTGAACCCTAAAAGCCTCTCATGTGATCCTCTACGTCTGGAAGCAAAAGGCTCTGAGGACCGATGAGACACGCAGAGCCACAGACAGGAGGAGCCCATGTTCCTGAGAAGCCCTGTGGAGGAGAGTCACAGAACTAGGACGCTCGGGCTGGACTGTCCCTAAGTGAGAAATAAGCCTTCCTTTGGGTTAGGCCTTTGAAACTTGTTTGACAAAGCGGTCATCCCTTATGCACAGAAAGATACGATAGGGTGTGACAAACGTGATTGTGACTCCTACCTTTGGACCCCCACCTTCAACCCCTGTGACCTTCCCAGAAGTCAGAGAGTGTGTGAGTACAACCATAGCTTACTTGCCTCCAAAATGTTCTTTGGGATTTAGGCATGCAAGAGTGAGCATGAGAGGGTTTCACTTTAGGAACTTGAAAATCCTAGATTGAGAGAATTTTAGAAATGGAAGGCCCATTTGTAGTCGTCTGGTTCAACCACTAAAACAAATGAGGAGGAAACTGAAGACTTGCGGGGCAAAGTACTGACTTAAGGCCATAGGCTGGATAACACCGGAACCAAAATTAGCACTCACTTTTTCAGAGCTCCCTTCAATATGCTTGTCGATACATCTGGATGTCTAGCATAGCATATTAACGACTCACGCTTTAGAATTAGACCAAACTGGGTTAAAATTCTGGCTCCTCCTCTTACCAGGTGGACCGTCTCAGGAATAGCATTTAACATCTCTAAATAGCATTTAACCTCATCTGTAAAATGAAGATAATAATAGTAGTAGTTTCCTTTTAGTGTCGTTATATCAGCTAAACAGATTAATGCATTTAGAGTGCTTAGCACACACCTGACCCTAATAAAATTTTATGATGTTAATTTTTGTATCATTTAACAGAATTCCAAAGTTGGTATTCTTTTAAAACCACTCGGCAGCCTTAACAGAGCAACATCCCACACAGCTTGAGGATTACTTCCTCTGGGAGCAGAACTCTGCATTCTCTACGGATGCTGTCAAAGGAGTTCAGGACATGCCACCCCAAAATATGTTGCTTTTGTGTATTGATTCTAAACAGCAAATGCAGGGAGAGGCTTTCTCTGAACTCCCCTTATCTGTTTAAAGACAGATCCTCTGGAAAAAAACTCAATTGTCATAAATCTCCTCCCTTCTCCCCAGGAGTTTCATCAACCAGAGATGATTGACTATTATCACAAGAGAGGAGACTGGAAGTCCACACCATATCCAGACGAACTTTTGTCACACCCTGTCATATCTCCCATCTGTTCTTCTAAGGGCACATTCATCTTTCCTAAAAATTATTTACTCTCCCCTGAGTGACCTACATCCCCTCTGCCCTTCCCCTAACAAGATGGTATGTAAGCTCTCAAATCCGCTACTTTTTGGGGTAGTCACTTTTTTTTCGATGCCCTTGCCCACATGATATTAAAAACCTGCCTGTTGTCAGCTTATTTCACAGACTCAGCTATCCAACCCAGGAGGGTAGAAGGAAAGTCTCTTATACTTTATTTGAAACATAGGTTCCGTACCTTATATGCCTGTCTTCTGCCAGCTGGTAAATTTTTGTCACCTAATCTCTTTCTGAATTCCCCAGGGCATAGGAGTATGACGTGAACAAAATAAGTGCTCCCTTGAAGTGGGGAGCAGAGCCTGGCATGGGAAAGGTAAATGTAAAGAATTTGTGAGTTTCTCATACCCCATTCTTGGCCAAGGTAGACCAGGCCCCACACCTGTCTCCCTTTTCAAGGCTCCAGTTCCTGCTTTGATGAAGAGAAATGTGGACCCCGATGTAAATGCTGAAAAGGAATTTATCTGCTGAGTTGGACTCTCCGCGGTCAACCAAGGGCTCAAATTTTATAAATAATAAGCATCGAGCAGTATTGCTGACAGGGCTCCTCATGTACTCTGTATACCTGGAAGAAACTCAGACTGACTCTTGGCTTCCTGCTCAATGCTCCTGCCATCTGACTCAACCATTATTAGAGAGTTCCTTGTTTCGTCTCTCACTCAATGGACCAAGGCTTGTCCTTCCAATCAGAACTGCACAACTCTATCCCCATTTGCATCTACACTAACCAATCGCTGCTCTCTACTGACCAATCGGAACACATGATACTAAATAATCAGAACTACATAATTTAGACCAATCAGAATTTGGAAACCTCATTTGCATAAAATCGGACCAATTGGGAATCTGAGAGAGAACTTTCTCTGTAAAAGACAGCCTCCCCTTTGTCTCAGGGGAGTGCAGTTTTGATATTCCATCAGAAGCTGCATTTCTTTGATTTGCAAACTGTTTCGCCTGAATAAAGTCTCTCCTTTTTGGCACCTTTTTGGGAATTTTGATTTATAGACGGCAGCCACTCCTGAATAGCTATATGGCCCTTATTAGAAAAGACCTCGACCTTGATAAGCTCTAGAAAAGGTGGTGGCCCCAGAAATGCCTGACCAGTTCTGGACTCCAGCAGGAAGACCTAATTTATTGGGCTCTTGCTATCTATCAGCTTCATCCTCAGTACAAGAACTGCTTTGTGAAAACCAGAAGTCTGGGAAGTCTTGATAAGTCCAACTCTTTGTTCCAGGCTTGCAGTTCCCATTTGCAAACACCCTGCCTATAGAGGCTGACCTTTCCTTCACAATCCTAACCATTTCATTTCATATCAGCACCCCCAGAGCAGGAAGAGTTGGGGAGCATGAAACTCAAACTAAACTGACTATAGCTCTGGGAAATGGGAAGATTTGAAACTGCTTCTCTAGGAATCAGCCACATTGCTTGTTGATTGGAATGTGAAAATTATCCAGGTGAATCAGAATTTTCCTTTTTGGTCTAGAGGCCCTAAGAAGATTCATTAGCAATAAAACCTCAAATTTCCTTGGCTTAGTGCCCCACTTGTATAACACAGAACCTCAACCTCCTCTGGTGCAGATTTAGGAGACCCCAGAGGAGCACGTGAGCTCACTGTCTTGGCCCTTGAAACCAAAGCAAGCATTGGCATTGCCTCTCCTGACAGATGCTGAGGTCCCAACCCAGGGCATTGACCCTGGGATACTTGGCTGCCAGCTTTGCAGTCTTTACCCCTTGAGGTCCTCACTACTTAGTGAAAGCATGCTGTGAACTCCGTGGGGGTGAAATGGACATTTCCCCAGCCCACATGGCATAGTGGCCCCTATGCACCCAAGTAACTTCTGGCCATGCTCTTCTGTGCAGTTCGGACCGAAGGCCAGATCGTGTCACCTGGCAGGCCTGTGAATACAGTGGGTGCTTGGCTAAACAAAACTGGTACTTTTTTAACCCTTGAAGCAGCAATTTAAGGGCTGCCAGCTGCTTCCGGGGTTTGGTGGAGGCAGGAAGTCATCTTGGAGCAGATTTTCTTTGTTCTAGGAAGGTACTTGGAGTGGCTCCTCTTGGTCAGATCATGTAAGTGTAAAAGCTAAGATGTGTTCCATGCTCTGGGGAAAAGGATACAACAAGATCTTTTGTGGAACACAAAGGCTTCTCTACCACCCTTCCTATGCAGAGCTGATCTCAAAGACAAGGAGGGACAACTTGCAAAAAGGCCCAGAAACTTCCTGGAGTTCAGGGATGTTGAGGAGGCTGATTAGAAAGAAAGTTAGAAACACCAACAGGAGCCCACCTGTGGGGAGGCAGCACTGGACATCATCTGCGATCCATCGGAAACCCTAATGGTACAAAGCCTTGCCTGATTCGGCCGCCTCTCTTCCCAACTGCTCTGCAAATGTACATAACGCCTGACTGAGTACAGGCGCAATGTACGAACCTCCAGACCCGTCTCAAGCCTGCTGCATGCTAAAATCAGCAAAGGAGCATCTAAAAATTATGGAGCACTCCAACGGCTATTTGTACACCAATGTTTATAGCAGTAGTATTCACAATCCAAAAGGTGGAAATATCAATGTCCCAGATAAATGAAATGTAATACATCCATTCAAATGAATATTATTCAGCCTTAAAAAAGAGTGAAATTCTGACACATGCTACAACATGGATGAACATTATACCAAGTGAGATAAGCCAGTCATAAAAGGACAAATACTATATGATTCCACTTATATGAAGTAGGCAAATTTATAGAGACGGAAAGTAGAATGGCTGTTCCCGGGGTCGGGAAGAAGGAGAAAGGGGAATTATAATTTGATGGATGTCAAGTTTCAGTTTGAGGTGCTGAAAACTTTCTGTAAATGGATAGTGGTGACGGTTTGCACAATGTGAATGTATATAATGTCACAAACTGTACACTCAAAAATGGTTAAAATGGTAAATTAAAAAAAATGGTAAATTTTATGTTTTGCATATTTTACAGTGCCAGGGAGGCAATATGGGACTTTTCTTGTTGTCTTAGGCACACCTGAGGCCCCCAAGTTGAAAAAGTAGGTGACAAGAACACCCTTTTTATAAAAAGGGGCTGGACCTTGTAGGCAGGACTTTTAAAATTGAAAAACAAAAACCAAGGCGGGGAAGGGCCAAAGCCCTAAAAACAAACAAACAAATGTTAAAAAACAAAATTAACCAAGTAAATTTGAAGGTCTAATTGGCTCTGTTAAGCAACTTACGTATTGGGCAGCAACCCATCTAGCAACTCTAAGGGTGTTCCAAGGGGTTGTACAAAATGGAAGGTTTTTATAGGAAGAAGAGAGCTATTAACAAAAGAAAAGAAAGGGTTATCTTTGGGTGGAGACATCTACTCTTTTGGAGGAGAAAAGGGGAGAGTTTTTATCATGCAGATTGCATCTTCTTTCTATAGGTGGAAAGGGAGGATGGAGAGGGCCCACGTGACAGAAGACCTCATTGGTGTTGACCAGAAAATTTGAAACTGGTTGATTAAGATTAGGCATTTGAAAGAGGTTGAAATAGCAATTAAGTCAGGTATTAAATCTAGGTTTGGTATAGGCTTTTAACACCATTTTGGACCTATGGTTTTCTCTTTAACAACAACAACAACAAAAAAAAAACCAGAGTTCTGCCTTTATGAAGCCATAAGGTACTCATCTTCAACGATTTGTTCTAAATGTTATTAGTAAAGATAGAAATAGAATAGTCCTGGAGCCCTGGGCATTTCCTTTCCCTCAGTCTAAGAGAAGGGACCCAAGAGGTGAACCCAGAGTACTAGACTTGGGTTTCCTGAGGAGGGTAGCAGAATACACCATCTCAAAATATGCACTTTGGCATAAAGATTAGTTTGAGCTGAGGGCAATTGAGGAGGAGCAGATATAAGAAAAGCTCTCCATCCTCCCCCTATTTGCCTAAAAAAAGCAGAACATAAATTTGTAAAGGTATACCCCACTCCCCTCTCTATCGGGAAGAACAGAAGTTAATCATGGTGACTACTTTTGACCCTCATCTGCACCAGAGAAATCTACATAACAAACCTTGCTAATCTCGCCCTTATCTACCCTTAGTTTCCACAAATATTTGCCTTCTCACAATTTGCCCATAGAAGTTCAAAGTCTTTTTTCCTTTATCTTGTCACTTCCCTAAAAATGTATTGTTCTTTTGTCATCTGAGTGCTCCATGTGTATGTGCAGTGCACACGTTAATAAATTTCTGTTTTTCTCTTGTTATTCTCTTTTGTCAGTCTAATTTACAGAGCCCCAGGCAATGAACCCACATGACTGAAGGGAGGAAAGAAGTTTTTCCTCTCCTACCCCAGCAGTGGAGACTAGGAAAGTTCAAAAGAGAGGTGCTAGCTGCCTCTGCTCCTGATTGGATGGGCCTTGATGTTGTTCTGCCTGTCTGTCTGTCTGTCTTTCTCTCTTTCTGTCTCTGTTTCTCTATATATACATATACACATACACATACACATACACATACACATACATATACATATACATATACACATACACATACATATACATATACACATATACATATGAAAGAAGAAGCTTTTGAAGAGACTGGAAGCTTTTTACATCTTGAATACTAACGTTGGTACAAAGATTTATCAAGCTGTATACGTAAGATGTGTGTGCTTTGCTATTTCTAAATTATAGCTCAATTAAAAAATACCAATGGCCAAGCTTACCCCCCCAAAAGTCTAGATTTAAATTATATGGGGCAGGAATCAGGCATCAGTATTTGTAAAGCTCCCCAGTTAGTTCTAATATGCAGCCAGCATTGACAAACACAAGTAGGAAGGGATCTCACAGCATATCCTTGTAGGGGCTGGCCAGTGACTTGTCTGTGCCTGGTCTTTGGAAGCAGGATTAGTCTCTGTGGACTAAGTGACTCCAGGGGTTATAGGACAATTCATAGGGTGGGGGAGAGGAGCATTATAATATGTGAACTCTGACCTATTCCCCTTTATCATTCTAAGACCTCTGTCTCCCCTCTCCCCATACAAATCAGCTTTGCAAATCCACTCTGCAGGCTATCCCCTAAGGACTCATTAATTCCACCTAGATATCTGAACCCCAGGGGCAAGGCCCTCCCATAGTAACAGCTGAAAGTCCAAGGTTTCAACCCCCAGTGCCTCTGGCCAGAACATCACCTCATGGTAAGCCAGGGAGCCAGAAGTTTACAGCTGCAGGAAATCGGGGACCCCAGTTTCAACCTGGCATCTAGAAAGTGGCCTGCAAGGAAGTGGGTGCATAGTGAGGCAGGTGATAGGGGGACACAGACATTTCCAAGGACTCTGGAGAAGAATGAGCAAGACAATTTTGGCTGGGGAGCCCTGAGTAAATGCAGTGTAAAAGCTTTGTGACTATGGCCTGGGGAGTCATTCAAATGAGTATTTATGGTTTTATTTTTCATTGAGCTTGGCTAGAAGGCTTCAGAAATGAAAGATTCTTTGGCACCAGAAGCCTCATGCCAACCAGCGTTATCTCTAAATTAAGTAGTGAAGCAGACAATTTCTGAGCTACTGGACGTTACTTTCGTGCCTGGGCATGAAAATTCAAGCTTCTTAGAATGGGCTCTTGTAATTAGACATTTAAAAATATCTGATGAATACTAATGGAAAAAAAAAAGGAGTGATGTCTACTTAAGTAGCTGTTTAATGGTGGAAAAAGAGTATAGGATTCATCTGCAGGGCAGCCAATGGCAGAGACCCCCGTTCCCTTTCTTGAAGGTCAGAGCCACTCTAAACCACTTCCAGTTCTCCAGAACTACTTCCCAAAGTCTCCTAAGCAGTCAGGATACATTTGAGACATCTCCAATACCATTCTCAAATCATCCCATCTTTACCTCAGACCCCAGATATAAAAGCCAGACCCTCCTCCCATTCCTCTAAGCCCTCACCTTTCTCACTTTACAGTCTCGGTTCAGCCCTGCCAGCGCCCCTCAACCCCATAGCAGTTTCACTTCTCTCATTCTCACTGTTTTCTTTCTCTTTTCTTTGTCTTCTTCCCTTTTCTTCTCTACTTCAATCCCCAGTTCAAGTCATTTTGTGACACCCTGGTGATTTTTGCATATCCTAATATTTATCTTTTTTATATTGACTGGTATTTTTTACTCTTTACTCCCTTTTAAAAAACTAATAAAATTACTTCTAAAATAAGCTTTATATAATAGAAAATCAGTATTCCTTGCCATAAATTATAAAACAGTAAAATAAATACAATGGTATTAAATTCTCCCAGCTGGATACCGTTGGTGACTGAAGGTTCTGAGCCAGAGGCCTACCCACCTTTGGTTAAGAGAGGAGATAGGAAATGTAAAGAGAGGTGTTGAAGTAAGACTAGACCGAACTGAAGCTTTCTCCTTCACATACTCAGAAGTGACAAGGGAATAGCCTCATCACTGCGTTATTTGTTTAATTCTGTGTCCTTAAATCATTTTGTGTGGCTCAGGAAATCATGGTAGGAAGAGTTTGTTCTCTGCACCCTACTCTTTGTTCTCACTCACTCACTTCTTCCCTGTTTCCCTGTCTGTCCCCTCATATCCTCCCATCTCCTCCCTTTCCCCTTCCTTTTCAGTGGAGTAAGCAAGATCTTCTGTTATCTTCAATGAGTACTAACTACCCATGAGAAAAAAGGGAAAATAATTCAAACCTAGAGAAGACGACCTAGCTAGGGTCCTACCCAGGCTATTTCCCTGCCCCATGTAAGCTTTGCTTCCAAGGACTAGCTCTCTACCTCTCTTCCAAGCTGGCCTCCTGCTTTCAGAAGTGGATAGTGTTATGGCGCGAACGATTCTGAGACCCATGGAGACAATTGAGATTAATTATGAGCCTTTATTAGCTGGCCAGCGACTGACTCTCTACCACGCAGGGCTAGAGGAGATCAGCCTTGAGCTTTCAGAGGAGGCAGCTGATAAAACTTAAGACCATATCCTGGTGGTCTCCTGAACAAGCAAGCAGATTACAGAAGTGGAAGTTGGCTGTTAGCATATCTTTGTCCAGAACAACACCCTTAATTAACAAGTAAATGGATTACAGAAGCAGACATTGGCCATCTTCATATCTTATACAATGCACTTCCTAAACCACACACAAGCAAGTAGGACAATTTCTGGTATCTAAAGATATTTCTTCCCTGTAGCTGACTTAGCTAGTTGGCTCACTTGAAAATTTTCCACCCTTAACATTAGGACTCTGACATAGCTTTGGGATACAGTGTCAAAAGAGGAATGCTTATCAGTGAGTGGGGATGCAGAGCCCACTCCCTGGGCCAGCCTTCACTGCCACCCTGGATATATTGTCCTTCCCCCACCCGATATTCCCTCCTCCCTCCCCTCCCCCTCCCCTCCCCTCCCCAACAGTAAACCCAGAGAAGAGTATCTCTCGTTAGATTCATTTGGACACAGAAGCAGACTCATCCCACAGCTGGTCACCACACCACACAGTGAAATGGCTGGGCCTGTTGGCAAGGTATGACAATGTTATTAGGTAAAATCATGATTTACATAAAAATGTAAAAAATGAACATATGTTAAAGAACTTATTTTGTTCAAATGATATGACAGAACCAGGCAGATAGATGTTATAACTGGTTCAAAGGAAAAGTCAGAAAAACAAAAATTTACATGGAGTAAAAGAATGTTGAGATGGCTGAAAATGAAGACAAGTATTTTTTTCCCCTACCAATGGGCTAGGGGTGAGAAGAAGTCAACTCTTTATCAGATAGGACAGAATTTATATATCAATTACCTACAATTTGCAAAGTTGCAAAACAGCTTAAAGACAATGAAAAGGACTTGAATCTCATGACCCTAGAGGGTATGCTATAGATGATATTGTGAGGAGAATTTTCCCTCTATCCTCCTAGGTTCTTTTGGCTGCTCTAATAATTAAATTGACATCAAACAGAGTAACAAGAGAAAAACAAATTTAATTACATATGTACAGGGCCACATAAGAATTTGAGACTTACAGGAAGTCAGGCAGTTGAGGCTTGTACTCATCCTGAGCTAAGGAGAAGGGGCTAGGAGTCTGGAGCTTCAAAGGGGAGGAAGACAATTCACAGGAAGCTGGGAAGAACAAATGTTTGGTAAACAAATGTTTGCCGTGTCATTCGGAGACAATGGGACGCAGAGAGGACTTTGATGTCCAGGCCCTGGGAGGTCTCCCCAAAGCCCACTACACCTAACCCATACTCTTTGTAGCTATCTCTGGAGAGAGTTCTCTTTCTGGGCAAGATCCTCTCTCTAAATTGTTTTAGGTAGTTAAGGAAGAGGTAAAAGTTTTTCTGCCGAGTCTTTATTGCCTTCACCTTAAAATAGTCCGCATGCCAAAGTGGCACATTTTGGGGAAGCTCATTTGAACCTCTTCGATACATAGAGATGATTCAGTTTTTCACTGAGAAACAAAATTGTTTCTACCTAAAGTTCTTAACCAAGAGAGACCCCATTCATTTGGATAATATTTCTTAACACCAGTTCCTTTGAGTGTACACCACACCCTCTGCCTCCCCACTAACCTATTCCACCTGGCAGGGGAGGCTAGGAGCAGACACTCATTTGATAACAGGTATAGGAGAGTTGGGGGACTTCCTTGGGTTCCAGGTGTGACTCATCTTTAACAGCAGGAACAGCAGAGCTTCCATCAAGTCACTTAATCCTCTAGGTCTAATGTTAAAATGAGAGCCGACAACTATAGGTGCTCTGTAAGATTTCTCTAGCTCTAAAGTTCTAAAATTCTGGGGAATAATAGTAACCTGATGTTCATAAATTTTTTTTCTTTTTTTTTTTACGCCTATAGCGCCTGGTCTTCCTAGGTGGTCTCTCATCGAAGTAGGAAACAGGCCCGACCCTTCTTAGCTTCAGAAATAGAGGGGATGGAGCTTGTTCAGGGTGGCACGGCCATAGACTATGTTCATAAATCTGAAACCAGCTCAAGGACTAATGACAAGTAAGTGGCAACCCACTCCTTGACTGATTCATGCCTTACCAAGTCAGTCACTGCCCGGCGGGTAAATGACTAGTAAGACAATGTCTTGCAGGTTCTTCCTTTGTTTGTTTGGTTTTCTTACCCACACCCCCTTCCCGCCACCACCCTAACATCTTAGGGCTCCTGATCAATACTGTCATTTTGATCGACCGACTGAGATCTCTTTCCCCATTTTTACGTGGTTTTCCAAAGAAGTGAGTGGCCGCAGAGTGAGACAAGTTTTTTGTGCAGATCTCTCTTCCCACTCCAGACTGGTGTTCTCCAGCTGGGGGCCGGGGAAACGACTATAAACGTGCTGTGGGGACGGGGAGACAAGCAAAGAAGGCTCAGAGAGGTTGCGAGGCTGGCTCGGGCCACACACTCGGGCGAGCCACGCACCACACCACGCCAGGAATGGCCAGGGCACATGCCACTTAAGGGCTGCGCCCAGCAGGGCCCACCGGGGTTCCTCTTTGGGCCCCCACCGCTGCCCCAGTAGGGCAGGAAAAGGCTGAGTCACCCTGGAGGCGGGGCTCGCCAGAGGCGGT
This sequence comes from Pteropus vampyrus, assembly GCF_000151845.1. Lineage (NCBI taxonomy): Eukaryota > Metazoa > Chordata > Mammalia > Chiroptera > Pteropodidae > Pteropus > Pteropus vampyrus. The sequence goes on along the minus strand of NW_011889234.1, from coordinate 426,066 downwards.
TTGCTCAAGGAGCAATTAACATTACAACTCTCCATTACTCTCTGGAGGGCCTTAGGGGGTGGGGTGGGGTGCTGGGCCGCGGTGGGGCGCACCCCGGGAAACAAAACAAAGTTCGGATCCAGAGTCTTAGCTCTGGAGTCTCGGCCCCAGATGAAGGAGGGGGAGGAGCCAAACAGGAGAGGGAGAAAATGAATCTAGTTTCCCGTCTCATCAGTCCTAAATTCTCCCTGAGACTGCCAGAAAAGATGCCAATGAAAGACCGATTGTGTGGTCCGAGTGTTTTTTTCGGACAACTGCCCGGGGGACTGGATAGGAAGCCCAGAAGCAGTCACCAGCTCCATCCTTATGGCAATACCTTTTGCTCCATACTGACCCCTCCTGGGGGTGATAGGGACAGCTAGTGGAGCTCTGGGAGGCAGCTGAGATAAACTAGAACTGGACACTGCTATTGATGGGATTCTTAAACCCAACATCTCTTGGGGATAGATCCTACCTAAACTTCTGGTCACAGATTTATCAAGCCTTTCCTTCAAAGAGCCCCAAACCCTTCACACAGAACTCTTTTGCTTGAATCTTCATAATATTTTGTCCTGGGGAGATGGAGGGGGCATTGAGGATCTTTGGAGAATGAAATAAACATAGTCAGGTTTTAGCAATGTCACCCTAGCAGCAGAGCAAAGGGTGAATCTGGGAGCAAGGCTAGGGTCAGCCAGGTCCTTGACAGTTATTTTCTGATGTCCTAGTAGGTGAAAACTCCAGTTGGGGGCTGCAGCAGTAACCCCACTGGAAGATCTGGAGGGGCTGCAGGAGGACAGGGTGGTGGTGGAGAAAAGAGGCTGGACCTCCTTAGGGATTGGATGAGGGAGAGCAGACTCCATCATCTGGCCCTCCCTTTCCCCTGGAGGGATGGTTTTTGCTGACAAAGTAAATGCTGTCGTCCTTCCAGCAAAATGGGATGCTAAGCAGAAAGGCAAATGTGGAGTCAGGAAGGGAGAATTAATTTTTATTTGAAGCAACAAATAATCAAGACAAACAGAGACTCATAGACATAGACAATGGACTAGTGGTTACCAGAAGCGGGGGGAGGGGGGAGGTAGATGGGGGGAAAATTTTTAATAATTTCTTCAATTAAACAAACAAACAAACAAACAAACAAATAAATAAATAAATTTAGAGGAAAAAAGAAAAAGAAAAGAATATGGTTGAGAAATTGGTTAATCGTGGTGCTAAGAAGAAGGGCTTTGGTGTTGGTCTGTTAAGAGCCTTGCTTGGCCGTGACTTTACAGAATATGCTTCGTCTTTCAGCCTCAGTTTCTTCACCTGTAAAGAGAGAATACAACACCTACCTCATAAATTTTGTTTTGTTTCATTTTTAATAATTAAATCACATAAGTCGCTTAGTGCTTAGCAATTCAGGAAAAAAAGCTTTAAAACAAGGTGAGTAATAGGTTGCATTGATTGTTGGTATGAGCCAGACATTGTTCTAAGCACTCTATATAATCTCATTTAATTTTCTCAACAATCCTATATGGTAAATTCATTATAATTTTGGGTTTACAATTCAGGAAACTGAAGTACAGAGAGCTAATGACACCCTACCAAACTCACACAGCTAATAAACAGTAGAGCCAGAACTCAAGCCTAGATCTGTTTGATTCTAAAATCATGGACTTCAACAATCACACTGATGGCTTCACAGCACATTCAGGTCAAAGCATAGAAGAGAGGTCTTAGCCTGAGCTACAGATTGAGGAGCTGTCAGAATTTGATGATAGTTGAAAGTATGGTTACATATGGAATCATCTAAAAGAAGTGTATGCAGTTGAGAAGGACGGAAGGAAACATCATTTATAGTACAGATATAGGAAGAGAAGCCCTAAACAAACTGAGCAGGAACAGCCAGAGAAGTAGGAGGGGGTGAATTTAAGGGACCAGGTCAGGCTTCAAGGAGGGGGTGGCTGACAGCAATATACTGAGCAGCCAGCTGTGGCTTGAGACGAATCCAGTAATGGGTCCTTGAAAAGCTTGGCAAGAGCAGTAGTGGGGCAGAGGCCAGGTGAAGGGAGAGTGAGACAGCAAGTGAGACTTGTCATGGAGGGAGGGAGAAAGGGTGATAGCAAACTGGGAGCAAAGGAAAAGAAGGGCAGCCTCTGGATTCTGATGAATGCCCTGGAATGGAGAAAGGCTTCCTCCAGCAGCAGGAAAGGAGGTGTGTTCAGAGTGAGAATGCAGGAGGACGAGGGGCTTCATGGTTAATAATCTGTCTTTTCTCTGTGCCTTTGGAAGTCAGCTAGAAAGGGAGTGCAGTGGGAGTTGCGTAGGCAGTTTGAGAGCCATGGGGGAAGATTTGAAACCAGCACTGTGGTAAAGGGGGAGAATAGTGTCAGGCTAGCCAGTCTGGGTAATAAGACTGCCAAGATTGGAGACCCAGCACTGGGAACGGCCATTGATCACATTGCTGGGTGCTTTCTCCAGCAGCCTCACCAGCCCACCATAAAGTCACCCACCATCCCAATTTGCCAGGACAGTTCCAGTTTTAGAATCTCAGGAAGCCCCTCAGTCTCAGACAAACCTGGACAATGATTTGTTACCCTGGCTAAAGGATGGGAGAAGCAAAGGTAGAGTTGGATTGACCTGTGGCTGGGGACTTAGTGGGGAAGGATACTGGGAGTGGTGGGAGTGAGGATTGGAGGGAGTTAGTAAAGGAAGGGTGAAGGTGAACTACTGTAAGGATTCTGGGATGACGTTGAAGACAAAGATGACAGGAAAGAGTAGATAGAACTGGAGAAACAAGAAGGCTCATGGGACTAGTGTTTCCGATGTGAGTGGAGAGTGGGCTTGATAGGAAAAAAAGGGTTTCAAGAGCTGGGAGGAAGCAGTGAGGATGCTTTGGGCTACAAGTAACAAAAATGTGACTTGAAGTAGCTTAACTAATATGGAAATGTATTATGTCACGTAACAAGAAGGGCAGGTTTCAGGACGGCTGATTCAATGGCTCAACCATGTAATTAGAGAATCAAATTCTTTCCATCTCTCTGCCTTACTACCTTCATCATTGCCTTTATCCTCAGACTAGAGGCAAAGTGGCCACCTACAGTCATGACAATCTCTTCTTATGAGTTTCTTTTAGAAAGAAGGACATTTTCTCAGAGTTATCCTAATAGACTTCCCTTTACCTCTCGTTGGCCAGGACGGGGTCACGTGTTCATTCTAGAATCAATGCTTGCAAAATAGGCTTATCAGACCCACCCTGAGGCATGGGGTGGGCCAGTTTCCCTTGAGGTATATGGTTGCATGGGGGATGGAGCAGACCGTGAAGAAAATTGGAGTTCTGTTAGAAAGAAGTGGGAGTATTTGCTGAATGCAAAACCAACAGTGTCCATCACAGAGGCAGCAGCAGTAGGATATAAACACTCACAAAAGCTATTCGACTTCAGTTTTTTACCTGCTCAAATTCTCACTGGCTCTCTTCTGCCTATAAGATACATTGCCTACTCATTAGCTCTAACAAGTAATGCAGTGAACCTTCTATCATTTCGTTATAAAAATCCTCTGCTTCGGCCAAGCATGTCGGCCCCAGATCCCAGAACACACCTTGTATTGTCTCACTTCCTCACTTTTTCTAGTCCTTGGAACATAACACTCCCACACCCATACCACCTAACCTGTAACACCTTCTAATGGGTAGCCAGACCCTACCCGTCCACCAGGGCCTGGCCCAAACCCAGCTGTCTTATACCCACATAATATTAGTGCCCCGAAGAACCTTTAAAACCATCCAGTCCAGAATCATCTGTCTTCAGGGACCTCCCAGGGACCTCCAGCTCTTGGAGAATGGGTCCAGTTTTACACTTCTCAGGGGTCTTCTTAGCCCCCAGCACAATGACTGATACACACAACAGATGCTCACTAAGTACGTATCGACTGACAGATTAATCAATAAATGCTCACAGACTGAAGAATGAGTGTAACCCTCCCTGCTTTTGAATCTGCAGACTGGCTCTCAAGAGAACTGAGGAAGGTGGAGAGGAGAGGCTGGCTATGGACCGAAGATACACTGCTGGGCAACCCTGGGATTGCAGGGTGGGAAGCAAGAGCTTTTACAAAGCTGAAAGGCATAGAAATGAT
>NW_011889234.1:397131-421888 GCF_000151845.1 Pteropus vampyrus | reverse complement strand
GTCTTATACCCACATAATATTAGTGCCCCGAAGAACCTTTAAAACCATCCAGTCCAGAATCATCTGTCTTCAGGGACCTCCCAGGGACCTCCAGCTCTTGGAGAATGGGTCCAGTTTTACACTTCTCAGGGGTCTTCTTAGCCCCCAGCACAATGACTGATACACACAACAGATGCTCACTAAGTACGTATCGACTGACAGATTAATCAATAAATGCTCACAGACTGAAGAATGAGTGTAACCCTCCCTGCTTTGGAATCTGCAGACTGGCTCTCAAGAGAACTGAGGAAGGTGGAGAGGAGAGGCTGGCTATGGACCGAAGATACACTGCTGGGCAACCCTGGGATTGCAGGGTGGGAAGCAAGAGCTTTTACAAAGCTGAAAGGCATAGAAATGATCGGCCCTCAAAGGAACACGTTAAATGACAAATTATAATCCTTGACTATCTTCTAAAATAAAGTTTAGTATCGTCTCTGCTGAAGTGAGTGTTCCTGTTGCACTCACTTCCATTTTTATCCTAGCCCTTAATGTCGGGAGGGATCTTTGGTGGGAAGAGGGAAATGAGCAGGGCCCTTGAAATGGCCCACAGAAACCTTTGGGTAAAAGCTGACTTTCCTTGCCCTGGGTGAGGTGGAGGGGAGTGTCGGGTGGGGAGAGGTCCTTTTCATTCTTGATGGCAACCACTGCAGTAGGTCTGAATTACCTCGATTGTTTTTTATTTTGTTTTTGATTCCAAAGAGCCTGAAAGATCCCAAGAATTCTGGATCTGCTCTAATCTTCACTCATTCCTCTCTTTCTAGTGATTAGCCGTCCTGGCCAGGTTTGTTGGTTTTGAGAGTCAATCAATTGTTGAGTAAACATTTACTGAGAGTCTGTTTATTGGGGGACACCAGAAGAAGCATAAGAGAGAATCCCCTCTGAGGAGTTCACAGTGTAGTCGAGGCCTCGAGGTTTACGAACACCTGCAACGATTAGCAAAGGATAGGACATTAATGATCTGTGAGGCTCGGACTGGCCCCATCTTCCCAGCACCATCTGCCTCCAAATTCTCTTCAAAGACTTCACACTGGGGTAGACACCACTAGCCAGGAGAAGAAGAGGTGTTTCTCCTGGTTAGAGGTTGTAAGGCGAGAAACTGAAAGAAGCTAGGCCATGGTCTAGACTTAGGGGGAAGCCAGCTTGAGAGACGGAAACGAACCTAGAGAAAAACATACCGAGTGTGCCAGGCAGGGACAGCTGGTAGAGTTTAAGTCCTTAGTTAACCAGGGCTCCCTGAGGCTGCAGGCTCTGGCGTGGAATTTTTCTATTTGGTTATGATGGAGTTCAGGACACATACCCCCAAAAGATAACATCTTGGCATACTGAATATTTTAAGCTGAAGGTGTTTTAGAAAACAGTCACTCTGACCTTGCTCCCCTCACCCACTGCACCCCTCTCCTCTGAAAAAGATCATAAAACTCTCATGTGAGAGGTGCCCACCCTGTACCCAGAGGAAAGGAGCATCCTTCTCTTGGAAGATAAAGGGAGCCAAGAAGAATCTGACAAACAGGACTTGCTCAGTTTCCCTTAGTTTGCTATGATTACCTCATACTCCTTAATCTCGCCTGTTCCTTCATGACTGTCCACTCTTCATCAAACCTTGCATACAATAAATATTCAGGTCTTCATTTCCTTATGTGACACATTTTCCTGTAACACATAAAACTTACGTTAAATAAATTTCTCTGCTTTTCTCCCATTAATCTGTCTTCGTCAAGTTTAACTTTCAGATCTGGCCAGAGACCCTAAGAGCACCGAGGAAAATGTTTTCCTCTCCTACATTTACATGAGCCAACACATTCCCCTCCTTTTTTTCTTCTAGCTAGTGCAGGCCAGGTCCCCACCCTGTGCAGTCAGAAGATCCCCAGGAATGAACATCCAGCTCTGTTCAGTGAGGGCTGAAATAATTCCAGAGGGTGGCCTTGAAGGATGGAGAGGAGAGAGCCCAGGAAAGAAGGCTCTAGGTAGACATGAGAAGCATCCAGACAGGCCTGGGATGGTGAATGCGGGGTGGGGGGCCAAATGAGCAGAGTGTATGAGTGAGCACTCTCTGCAGGGGTCCCTGGGAGGGGAGCTTGGGCTTCTGCTGATGGAGGTGGGGGAGGGGTGGGTCGGGGGTGGCTTGACTGGCCAGCCGGGCCTCAGAGCTCTCGGCAGGAAGCTGGCAGCTGTCTGACTGGCCCTGGCCTCCAGCACACTTCCTCTCCACACGATAATCCCTTTCCACTTTATGAAGCAGAGCTGGGACTGCGCACTCAGATTACACCGTGATTAATCCGCACCACCACCCTATAGCTGGCTTTATTTCATGTTCATTTCTGTCCACATCCCCTTCAATCATTTGTACTTACTTCTAACATTTAGCTTTTCTTATTTCTCATTATTAAAATGTCTAAAAACTTGGTCACCATTGTGACCCTAGCTCTGGGGAGGAGGAGTGGCAGCTAAAGGACCTTAAATCTCTCCTTTTCAGAATCCATATTGGACAGCAGCTTCTGAATTGAAAACCAGACAAAGGCAAGGTTCTGGATATTCTCAAGGCAACTCTGATTTACATTCCAGAAGGAGCTTTCTGGATCATCAACTGAGTCCTGGGTGGTTTTCACTGGGCAACGTTTGCATCAAAGGCCTGTTTGCCAGCCACCTCAGAGATCTCCTGGGGCCTGACACAGCCTCCCTTCCCCTCCTTGCCCCACCCAACCTCTGACTCCTCCACCTTGCTTCTTCCTGCTGCATGGAGGTGGGGCCAAGCCACCCTCCCCCTCTTGGCCTTCTGTGACTCAGTGGAAGCCAGTGGCCACTTCCCCCCAACCCACCCACACTCACATTCCAATGGCCAGCTCACTCCATTCTTGGCACTTGACCCACACCCACCAGGCCTCTGCCTAGAGTAAATAGTCATCTCTTTATGGGACGATTTGTGACCAGGGCCAGCCCCGTATTGGAAGGGGGTCACGTACACGTGTCTTAGCCTCAGAATGTATATCTTTCTTTCCACAGCTAAGAGCTGACCTCTGTGAATCTTCCTTTTGACCTGTGGCTGACCTGGGACATATTTAAGGGAATTAGAGACTTATTCTTATACCTAGCACAGTACTGACTCAATATGTTTGGGAAAAAAAAAAAAAGTTAGAAAAGAAAAGGGAGATTAATAAATGGAAAGTAATTTAGGGGGCCCCCCAGGCTACCCCAGCACCTGACAGATCCTACCATCTTGCATAAGGTCTTATTGAAGCCAAGTTAGAGGTGAAATTGGTGATGTCTGAACTGAAGCCCCAGCTCTGCCAATCCAAGGTCTCAAGTGGGTTGTATGACCCACCCAAGCCTCATCTGTATGCTAAGGATGATAGTTTTGTATCTCATCAATTCCAGAATGTTCAGTTTTTCACCTTTTAATATCTGAAACCAGCATATGTCTTCTAACCAATACGGAAGTAGGGAATTGTATTACTGTTGGTTGCACTGACCCTTCCTACAGGAGGAGCCCATATCCTGCCTGCTGAGCTCAGCATTGGTCATGTGACTTGCCCTAGCCAAGGGAGTATGTAGGGATGTGACATATATCACTTCTAGTCTGAAGCTTTACAGGGCAGCCATGGTTCACCTCAATAGCCAGCAAAGTTCCAGACAGAGGATGTTTCAGAGAGAGGCTTCATTTGATCCCACAGTGAAGATAATGTGGAATCTTCAATGGGCATTTAAGAAGAGAAAAACATAAAACTTTCTTCTTTAGCCATTGAACTTTGAGGTTCGATGTTTTGATAGCACAATCTAGCAAATCCTGACTGGTCCTGCATCTTCCAGTTAATCGACAGACTTTTTTTTTTCCTCTTCGTTGTTCATAATGGTGCAACTCGCAATCAATGGTATTGTTGACTCAATGAAACACAGTAGTACCTCTCACCAACTGAAGGAGTTAATCCAGGTAAATCACTGAGCACAATACCTTGCCTACAGTAAATGTTTTATTTCTGTTAGCCATTGTTATGTTTTTAGCCCTCTGCGCATAGCCACTGTTCCTTGTGAGTTCGGAGTAATGACCTGATGACACAGAAAGCTGTCAGCCCTCTCAGATCCCTTGTGGAATGAGAAAGGGTATAAATAAGTTTGAGTAAATAAAATGTGGTTTTGGCACTTGCTGTTGGAGGCTCTTGGAGGGTGGAGGTGTTTCAGATGGCCTTCTCAAAAGCCAGCCTTTGAAAAAACCACTTGTCTGGGTAGTAACTAAGAATGCTGATTTTTTTTTTCTTCATTAATTAACAGTTAGTCATCTGGGACATGAGAAGGTGGGAGAAACTACTAAATCATGAGATGGCAAACTATTAAATCATGAGTGCAACAGGATAAAGAAAATCCCTACTCTTAGACAAAGCAAAATATAAGAATCTTGAATTTTTACAGAATTAGGTATGGGCCAGAGATCTGGTCTGAAGATAGGAGATATCTTTACCTTCTGTGTTATACCCTTGTGCTTTGGAAGTGCTCTCTCCGGGAATTGTATAGCCAGCCCCTGCAGACCCAAAGGCCGTGAGAGGGTTCCACACACTGAGCCGGGCCTCGGTACAATTGTGATGGCAACCGGGTCTGTCTGACTTTTCACAGCCACTGTCCACCCCTTCGACATCTGCTCCCCTGAAACTCAGGTCACTCGCCTGCCTCCTCCTTCACTTCCTGCGCTTAGGAAGATGATAAAAGTCGTTTATCCTGACGTATTAGTGACTTATGTATTATTTCCTCAGGAAAATCATGTTTTAAAAAGGAAACTAAAGAATGAAAAAGGAAATTAGGAAATTACAGGACAGTATTTAAGGATGCCATCACAATGTGTTAGGAGTCTGTTAATTGCAAGAAATTAAAGTTCAGTTAAATTGGCTTAAGTTTTTTAAAAACGGCTTATTATCAGGAAACTGGAATTCACATGAAATTTGGTTGCAGATAGTAGAGTGTGTCCTCAAGGTAACTGAAAAATTCCTCGTAGCTAACTTCTCGAACACTCTCTCACTCTCTGGGGATCCATGCTCTCTCATCTGCCTGTGTCCAACTCTGTCTTTTCTCTCAGCACATGCCTTTCTTTACTTAATTATCAGCTCGCATGTGGCCCCATCACGGCTGCCCTAAAATGGTGGCCCCAGTGTCTCATGACTATGTGACTTTCTATTTCAATCCCCAATACAAAATAAGTAGAATTTTTCTAATCTAATTGCTAATCCTTGGGAGGAAAATCTGGCTTCATCCACCCTATAGATGATTCCATTGGGGTCTGTTGACCACACCAGAGTCAATCAGCTGTTGTGCTGCCATTATCGGGCCAGTCAGTTTCTTTAAAAACACAACATGGTTGGCGTGTCATACAGAATTTGGTTCAGCTGCCTGTGGCAGAATACCCGAAATAATAGCAGTTTAAAGATGGAAATGTATTTCTTTCTCATCTAAGAGTTGAGCAGTCCAAGACTGGTATGGTGGCCTCTTGATCACTATTTTGGTATATAGCATCTGTCTTCAAAGTTACCTCATGGTCCAAGATGGCTGCTAAAGCTCTAGTCATCACATCACGTTGGGTTACAGGCTAGAAGGAGGAAAGGAAGGAAGACCGAAGCTCTCTCCCACTTTCTGAGGAGTCACCTCCTCTCAAGCAGCCTTACCAGGAGTCCCACAGAACACTTCCACATATATCATTGCCAGAACCTAGTCATGTAGTCACAGCTAGCTTCAAGAAAGCCTGGGAAATGGATTTCTTTTTTAGCAAGACACGTTGCCACCATAATATAGTCAGAATTCTGCCACACACACACACATGCGTGCGCGCGACAAACACACACACACACACACACACACACACACACACACACACACACACACACAGCAAGAATGGGTATTTAGGGACACTCAGAATCTCAGCAGCTGGGAGGGAAATATAGGACATCTCTAGAATGTTTTTAAGTTTTCTTTTTCTGTAAGAAAGGTGTGTCACTTTTACTAATTTTAAAAATTAATAAAAGAATCACTTTGGGAAAAAAAGATAAAAACTCCGGAAAAGAAAGGTCAGTGTTTAACTCAGAGGAATAATTTCTGGAGGTGGAATTTCAGGCATTGGAGAGATGGTGGTGTTTTAGCGGTGGGGTAGAGACCTTGCCACATGAACATATGGAAGCCCTACCCAGGTCGTGTGAGAGTTTTGTAGTCGTGGATGTCAGTTAGCTTCTAAACTTGAAGCCAAAGTTGGTAAATATGACTGTTCACCCCTCTCCGTTTCACAGCATCACTCGCGGTGGTGAAGTGTGAAACTCACAGTCCACTCTGGTATAGTTCTCTTTTTTTCTCACTGTGATCACCTCCCATGCTGTTTCGATCCTTTTCAGACTCCCTAAACAAAGCAGGGAAACTCCCTCCCTGTGGAACCCTTTCTTTTATTTTCAGCCTTGCCTTCTGCCTCTTCCTTATCCCCAAATCTAGCCTCCAAGAAACTTCTGTCCCCCAAGATGCCCGGCCTTCCCTTTGCATAGCTAGCAAACTTCTACTTTCTCCACAATACCCTGTTCAAAGCCACCTCCTCTGTGAAACCTTCCTTGATTGTTCATAGGAATGGGCCTTTCTTTTTTCTTGTGTGTTTCTATGTGTGTTTCTATGTGTGTTTCTATGATGCTTTGTGTACTCATCTCTGCCAGGAGGCCTGTCTTCTCTCCCAGAGAATGAACTTTTTTAGGGCAGGGACTGAGCTTTATTCTTGTTGATATCTCGGTGCTGAGCACAGAGCCTGGCATGAACTAAGGTACCCAGGTTAAGGCAGTTGCAAATCAGTAGAGCATAATAGTTCTGAGCAGAGACTCGTGCTACCCCACCAAGTTCAAAGCCAGGCTTTGCTACTTATAGTGACTTAACTTCTCCATGCCTCATTTTCTCTACTTGTAAAAAGGGGGTAATGATTCTTCTTACCACACAAGCTTTTGTTGAAGTTTAAATAAGGGAACATATACCAAGGTCTTGTCACCCATTGTGTGTGAGTTATTACTATTATCTTTATTGTTTCTGAATAAGGAGCTTGTGTAGCAGAAGAGGCACAATAGCTCTGCTCCTCACCAGCTTGATGATTTTGGTCAGACAAGATTATCTCTCTGAGAGATGCAGACTGATGTTACTTAAAAATATTTTGTGACAATGACACATTGGCATGTCAACTTCCTGGAGAAATTCAGGAAAGTTACAAACACCATCTCTCTGCTTGAAGGATCTTGCATATTCCTCTGCCCTTGTCCATTTGCAGAGAGCACATTTAGTAACCCAGAGTGTTGGAAAAGGCCTGGCTGGAAAGGGTTAATCCCAGAGCCTTAGAAGGAACTGGGCTTTGGGGAAAGAGGGGTTTCAAGGGTTGGTGGCCAATGAGGCCTCCCTGCCTCCATCTGAGGCACTGGGAGTCATACTATGGTGATATAGAGTGTGGGTCCACTTTGCATTTATGTGGGGCTTTTTATTTCTGCTGTTCTGGTGAGTTACAGTTGAACTGCATTATGGAGAAATGTGGCACAGTGAGAGGGAAATGCTTTGTTCAGCCAGGGTAGCATGGGAAGTCGTTGGAAACGTGAGGACTAGATCCTTGACTCGTTCAATTACAAATGTTTTTGGAGCCTGCTCTGTGCCAGGTTCAATTCCAGGTATGGAGGAATCAGCAGAAAGCAGGGCAGACAGGGTCTCTGACTTAATGGAGACAGCAGGCAATAATCAAGGAAGCAAATATGTGCCATATTTCACTGATTCCAAGATGTACCCCCCACCACCACTTAAAAATCTCTGTAGTCAGAGTGGATGCATCTCACAATTAGTGATATGTCTTGAGATCATTTTTTTTCTTTCACAGTGATACATAAAATAATGCTGCATCTGAGATTCGATAAAATATAATAATATGATTCAGGCGAAGGCATCCTAACCTTCCATGATACTGATTTATTTTCCTTACAAGCAAGTTACAGTAGTAGAAACTTGGAGCCTGAAATGAACAATGATTTCTCTGAGCCATTCCTGAAACTTCTTTAGAAATGCTCTGTCCTCTCAGTTTATTTCTATGACTCCGCTTTCCTTTGAAACACACAAGGATCTTGCCTGTATCAGTAAGACATTTGTTTGGCTAAAAATAAGAGAAAATCCAACCAACCATAAATTATACTAACTTGCATAACCTGAGGGCTGATGCAGCTGCTCAAATAAGTCACCAGGTACTCAGATGTCTTCTATCATCCTCAACTCATGACATTAACCCTCATGGTCACAGAATGGCTGCTGCACTTAGTGGCCTCACACCTGTGTTCTAGGCAGGAAGGAGGAAGAAGGGCAAAGGGGGCAAAGGGATCATCAGCTTTTTTTTTTTTTTTTTTTTTTTTTAAAGTCAAGCATTTCCAAGCTTTTTCCAGAAGTTTTACTTGGCCAACTTTGCCTACAATCACAGGTCAGTGTGATGTCACATGCTCACCCCTGAGTTAGAAGGTAGCTGTTGAAAAGAGAGTTACGGATGAAGATGAAAAGCAGCAGTGTCTGCTCTGCTGAAGAAACAGGACAATGTAGCTCTCACGAGTGCACTGGGTACATGTGTGTAATGGCATTGGTGGTGGGAATCAGAAGGAAGAGGAGACACCTTTCTTGCTCCTGAAGAAAAATCACTAAACAGGTTTATCTCACCTGAAAATGTGACAGAAGCCAGTTGGCGCACACTGAGACAAAGCCTGGGTTTCTTCACACTCGTCTGCAAATATCTAGTCAGCTCAAGGAACAGGATGATCTCATGGACACTGTCCATATGTTGCGAACCACTTACTAACTCCCAGATAAGAGGGCAATAAACATTCCAGATCAGGTATAGAACCCCCGACTCTTGCAGCAGAAATTCCATTCTGCCCAGAGAGACTGAAATGATTCCATCGAGAAGATAAGTAGCTCACAGGGGAACAGAATTGCTCCATGGGGAGCCGGAAGATGGAGAAAGTCTCCTTAACTTCGCGCTGGTGTCCTGAGGGCAGGACTCTAGTCTGGAGCAAGGCCAAGCCAGATTCTCACATGAAGGGAGGGGGAAGTGGGGCTGGGTCAGGGGAATGACTCTGGCGCAGGGTGGGGTTGTCTGTTGGGGGACAACACATTAACAAAGGTGCCGCCCGTTGACTACTTTCTTTACCAGTCTGATGGTCTGGCTTTTCCATATATCTTTTCATCTTAGGTCTGTCAACTAAACACATCAATAAAATTCCTTCTGGAAGTGGTTGAAAAACTATACACACTCGTAGAATTTATTGGTAGATTGCAAAAAATGGCCATAATCCTTCACTGCTCCCTTATGCTTATTGCTTGCGAGATGACTTTGCGGCCCCTCCTACCGAAAACAGCAGGCTATTTCTCCATTTCTCAGAGTCTGGCTGCCCTGGTGACTTGCTTTCCCCACTAGAATGCAGTGGGTATTATCTGTGCTGTTCTGAGCCCAGGCCTCAAGAGAACGTGCCTATTTCTCTCTTGGAAACTCATGTGCATGGGCCGGGCTAGCTTGCTGGTGAAGAGGGGGACAAAAGGAGTAGAGAAGCTGCCCCAGCTGAGGCCATCCTAGACCACAGAGCATGAGTTCGAAGCTGATCGCAGAGCAGGAGCCAGCCAGCCTCAGTACGACGATGTGCAGAATCCTGAGCCAAATAACTGTTGTTGTTTTAAGCCCCTAAATTTTGGGTGATTTGTTAAACAGAAAGAGCTACCTGATACCCTTACTATGTGCCAGACACTGGCTACGTACTTTATGTAATTGTCCTATTTCTCTTAACTATATTAGTACTTATCAGTGTGTAGAATGTGTGTTCGGGGGGGAAAACAGCCCCCAGCCTGCCCCTCAGTTTCTGCCTGTTCTTCCATTCTGATTGAATTTCCATGTAGTCATTTTCTCCAAGGAGCTTTCAGGCTCTGACAAAAGGACTGGAATTTTCTGTGATAATCCTCTATCATTCCTCAGTCTCCTGTCACTTAAAGGTGTATAGGGTTAGGGAGGTGGCACTCCTGTTGGAATCCATCCAACTTTTCATGCTGCAAGCAGCTTTCCTTGGAGCTTTCTTGCTGTTTTTAAGCATCTGTAGGTTCCTAGATGCCAGAGACTAAGAGGTGATCCTTTAGTGCATTTATCAGACACTCCTAAGGCACCAAGGGAAGAATGTAAGATATTTGATTCTTTCTATGCAGAAAGAGCTGGGGGCAGATGGAAAGTGGTAGCTTAAAGCTCTTGGCAGGATGACAAAAGCAGTGACCATGAGAACTGCCAGCCTAGGGCAGCCTCATGCCAAGGAGGAAGGCGCAGCCTCAGGCCGATGGCGCGTTCCTGCCTGGCTAGCTGCTCTCAGAAGTGGAAACGCTTCTTCCGGATCTTATTGTGGGATGCGAGACACAGTTTGCTGCAGCCCCTTGGGGTAACAGACACTTACTTAAAGTCAAGGTGTCTGCCAAAAGATAATAGCTTTAAATGTAAAATTACAAATCATTATGGGTAATGTGATGCAAATTGCAACAGAAGCATTGGCAGTATTTTACTTTGATTTCGGTTTTGCGTTTCTTTTCCTGCCAGCCTTGTCTAAAGTTGCTGCTAGGGATGGACACCTTATTGACACATCATCCACACTTCAGCTATGGCATTGATATTGAGTGGAGGTCAAGCAGATTACGGAGGAGCCCTCCTATCCACACAAACTGTGCTTATTTCTCAGAAACCCATATTTAATAACTTTTTAAATATCAGTTTCTTCATTTACCCTCTGGGTAGCGCCTGGATGTGTTCAATTTCCATTGGAAATTGGAATTGGAAGTCAATTTTAATGGTTAATCCAAAAGCCATCATTCATCAAATGCTTAGCGAAGGCTTTAAAATAACCAGTTGGCTGGATTTGTTTTCTTTACTGTCCATGGGCCTCTGCTGGAAGAGGAAATACTTGTAAGCACCTCGGTCCTTAAACAGTTCAAACTCGAGTTCTGTGTTCTTTCTTGTTCAAGGGACGTAGGACAATTGAAAAGTGGTTATTTCTCAACTGCTTCCCCTTAGAACCATGGGGAGGTAGGTGTAGCTGATTTTAAGGTCTATCTCTAAGCAGCAAAATCAGAAAAGAAAGAAAGAAGCAGCAAGAAATATGGAAATGTTAAAATACTTTTTTCGAGTGTTTTATATCAAACTTCTTTCAAGGAAGGAGGTTCAAACTGGCTAACCCTTTGGTCACACAGAGAAGCGCTACCAAGTATACTCCCCACTACAGTGGGTGTCTCGAAGGGCTGACTGCCGAGAGAATTTTTGATATAGATTTCTGGAGCCTTTAGGTTGAGAACTGTCTCCTTGTGGGTCTGTGTGGGTCTTGCTTCATCTTCCTCTTTTTCGGCTCTTCTGTGGCCACCTGTTTCCGAGGAGCTCGATGCTTGAATCACAAGGAAACCTAGAGACTGAAAATAGAGCCCATTTCCCAGAATCTCAGGTACCTAGAGGAAAGAGGGGTGGGGACTTCTTGGACATGAGGTCACATTAGCTGACAAAATGCAGCTGTCATGGGCCCCACAGCTCTATCCAGCTCCTGGTGGCAGGGAAGGAAACCAGTTTCACTGGGACATACTGCCGAGGTTTTCACTGTTTTCATGAGTGAACTACCACACGCTGGAAACGTGGGCCAGACTCAAATGAACCTACGGCTGGGACCACTTTCTCTACTGAAAGTGCTCTGTCAATTCCTAACTGTGCGAACTGCCTTAGATCAACAGCCCCATAACTCTCATTTTGATGTTTGTCACCCGAGAACTTGAGGTCATCTGTGAATGAGGTCTGTCAGCCCTGGCATCTGCTCCCCGAGACCACTGGTTTCTGAAGCATACTGCAGATTGGTGTGAAACTTAACATTTCAAAAGAAGCTTTGTAGCATGTCCAGATGGTCCTAGAGTACCCCTTATACACAACCTATGAGCCAAGTGTCCTCAGTTATTATACTGTTCACAGCACACCTGAGTCAAAACATCACCTTTCTCAGCTTCTGTGCTCAGGTTACTGACCCAAGAGAATAATAATAGCAAACATTATGTAATATTTCTCTATTGCTGTGTAATAAATCACCCCTGAACTTAGCTGCTTCAAACAACAAAAAACATTGATTATCTCACAGTTCCTTTGGGTCAAAAATTCGGGAATAACTTAGCTTGACAGTTCTGATGCAGTACCTTACAAGGTTTTAGTCAAGATCTCACCTGAGGTTGCAGGCATCTGAAGGCTTGACTGGGGCTAGAGCAGGAGTCTCCAACCCCTTAAGCCGCCGCCATCCAGTACCCATCCATGGCCTGTTAGGAACCGGGTTGCACAGCAGGAGGTGAGCAGCAGGTCAGAGAGTGAAGCTTCATCATCTGTATTTGCAGCCGCTCCCCAGTGCTGGCATCATCTCCTCAGCTCCACCCCAGATCATCAGGCATTAGATTCTCATAGGAGCACCGGTCCCTGGTGCCAAAAAGGTAGGGGACCGCTGGCTGGAGGATTCAGTTCCAAGATGACTCCCTTACTTGGCTGGCAACTTGATGCTGGCTGTTGGTAGGAGGTCTCAGCTCCTAAATTATGTGAAGGCATTACTTTGATTAAAATTTAAAACTATGTATTAAATTAAGTAAATAAATACACACTAGGAGGGATCTAAACCCAAATTTCCCTGCTATTGTAATTTTGTCTGCACTTTCTCATGCTGCCGCTGGTCTCCTCTGGGTACATGTCTATCTTCCCCACGGAGCTGTGTGCTCCTCAATCAGGAGCCTAAGGTTATTAACATTTCCAGTGCTCTGCCACCCCATGTCCCCATCCAGCTCCTCTTCTTCCACTGCTCAGGAGTTAGCCCAGTATGACACAGACAGAAGGCGCTCAACACGAAGAGAATTCAGTAGAATCACTTTCTACCTGAAGTACATTCCACAGTGGGAAACACACTAACTCTGAGGTGAATCTCGACCCATGTTCAACCAGAGTGAGCAGAAACGTGGATCTCAATTGCTCTGATCTGATCCCCGCAAAGTGGACCAATAACATCAGGGGTGTGGAGAGGGTGGATGACAGGTAATAAAGGAACAGGAGCAGAGGCCCCAATAATTTCTTTTCTAAGCGGGCCAGGGCCTCACTCTACCCGGAATCCTGGGCAGCATGATTGTGTTTAAAGGTAGCTGGCCACCCTCAAACATGGTCCTGAGGGCCGACCTGGGGCTCATCATGATGGAGACCTGGCAGAGCTGTGGGAGGCTCTTCTTGTTTAAAAAGAAAAAGTGTATTCTCTCCCACTCAGAATACTCCCTGTTGGCTCATCTCCGCACAGGTGATGGCAGGAAGGGGAGAAAAAAGAGAAAGAGGGTGGAGGGGCATTTCCCCTCGTGGACTGGGTTGCCAAAACAGCTGCTCTAAGATTCCTCTTTTCTGTGGGTCTCCCTGACAGTATGGCCCTGCTACTTGAAGATACTTAAAGTATGCAGTTTAGTCTACAGCCATGCCACCCTGAACAAGCCCGATCCTGTCTGATCTCTGAAGCTAAGCAGGGTCGGGCCTGGTTAGTACTTGGATGGGAGACCACCTAGGAAGACCAGGTGCTGTAGGTATAAAAAATAAAAAAATAAAAATAAAATAAGGGATTGTAAGCTGACAAGTTCCTTGCAAACTGTGAAGTCAACCACGGGGTGCCTCGCCTTAAAAAAAAAAAAAAAAGTACGTGGTTTAAGTACTTTCGCATGTGGCACTCCCACTCGAGAATGTACTCACCCACTCTCTCCAGGCAGAACATCTCCTCTCTGCACCCCGCTTTGGCCATGCTAGTTTGTCTTTCTAGGCCTGAGTAGTTCAGGCCTTCTATGGTTGACCAGGAAAGAAACCCACCTCACATTAGCTTAAACTGGAAAAGGAACATGTGGACACAGAGTTACCATATGATCCAGAAATTCCACTCCTAGGTATATACCCCAAAGAATGGAAAACAGGTATTCAAACAAATACTTATACAGGAATATTCATAGCACCATTATTCATAATAGCCAAAAGGTAGAAGCAACTCATAGGTCCATGAGAACAGACAAAATGTGGTAGGTATATCCGTATAGTAGAATATTATTCAGCCCTCAAAAGGAATGAAGTACTTAAACATTCTACAACATACATTAACTTCGAAAACATCATTCTAAGTGAAAGAAACCAGACACAAAAGGCCACGTATTATATGATTCCATTTATATGAAACTTTCAGAACAGCTAAAGCCATAGAGACAGAAGACAGACTAGTGGTTGCCAGGGGTTCAGAGAAAGCGGGGAATAGGAAGTGATTGCTTGTTGGGTATAGGGTTCTTTTTGGGGTGATGAAATGCCTTGGAGTTGGATAGAGGCAATGGTTACACAACACTGTACTCAATGCTGCTGAACCACACACTTTAAAGTGTTCAGTGGCTAATTTTATGTTATATGAAATTTAGTAAAAAAAGAAACAACCCAATGCTTAAAAAAATAACATTTAATAACAATTTGGTGAGGAGCGGGGGAGAGAAAAGGAACATCTGGGCTCATATAAACGAAAAGTGCAGGATAGGACCTGCTGGCTCCAGATGTGGCTGAATCCTGGGGCTCAGTGATGCTGTCAAGGTTTTGCCTCCATCTCCCAGCTCAGCGTCATCTCAGCAGTTCTCACATGATGGGAGGAGAGAGTTACTGCCAGTTCTGGTGTCACATGATGCTTAGCAGGCAAGAGAGACTTCTTTCCAGGTTGGCAATGTGTCTTTCCTTGGACCAATCATCCCAACTAAGACATGGAGACTTCTGACGGATCTCGATCCAGTCATGTGGTCGCCCCCGCAGCCAGCCCAGGATGGGAGTCGGGGCGAAGGTGTCCACGCAAAGCTCACGGGCCGAAGGGGTTACCATGGAACGAGGAAAGGGTGATTCGCTAAAGGAAAGGCTGCTAAGTAATGGTCCATACAGCCTTCACTGGGCTTTTTTAACATCTTCCCTGGAAGACTCTCCCCTCTCTCTCCACCATATGCCAAGGCTCAGCTGCTTCCCTAAGCATTTCTGCCCACTGGGCCCACTGAGACTTCCCTTGCCAGCACTACTACATTCAAGAGCAGAATCCAGCCCTGAGGTTGGCTGTGTTAACTTGTTCAGTCTTTTCAGAGAGCAACTTGGCACTGTGCACTAAATTTTGAATGCTCTTATCTTTTGACCCTGTAATGAGGCTTTTAGGGATATACTCTAAGGACACATTCGGCAAGAATGCAAAGACATACACACAAAGAGGATAGCCTCTGGGTAATTGTTGACAACGGTGAACATGGAATAACATAGAGATCCTCAACAGGGGAGGAGTCAAATAAATTATGGTGAAGATGAACCGTGAACCGCCATGCAGCTGTTTAAAAGGATAGTACATATCTGCATTAATTGACTTGACCATGAAATTAAATTTTAAAAAAGATATGAAAAGGAAATATAGTGTGACCCCATCTTTCAAAAACATAACCCTGGTAATGTTTTTACCAGGGTTCTTCCAAGAATCCAACATTACCAGGGGTCTTGCCTGGTAAATGAGAGGGAAGATAGATCATAGGGTTCAGTCTCTATATAGATGTAATGTATAGATTAACGGCCAAAGTTAACACGAAGTAAATTCTATTATTTAATCACGTCCCTGGAAGAACATTAAAAGGGCTCCAAGTCATAAGCATATATCAGCCTATCGCAGAAGCCCATTCCTCCAAGCCCAGTTCTCTCTGCCCTGCAGCTGCTCACCTCGAATGTATTACAATCTGAACATGCTACTAAATTCCAGTCCATGAGGCTTTTCCCAACTCTGGACATCTTCCTCTTCCCACTGCATTCCTTTATTATGTAGATCAACTTAGCTCTCCTCAGCAAGTAATAATTCTTCCTCTCTTTAGAAGAGAGAAGTGAGAGAAAACTGAACAGGCAAGCTCCAGATTTTCTTCAGTGGGCAGGGGGAGAGAGAAAATTAAGACCACTCTTTCGTTAATGATTTTAACTCGTGTAAAAACATATGTCTGCATGCATAGAAAATAGTACTTGGAAAAATATACAAAAGTTGCATCAGGGCTATCATTGGGTGGTGGGATTATAGGTGATTTTTTTGCTCTCTCCTTTATACCATTTGTCTGAATTTCTTTTTATAGAGCGTGTTCTACTTTTATATTCAGAAAGCTTAAAAAAAAAACCCCTTCATACTGTGGCATATTTCTTTTTATTCCTTCCCCATCCCAAGATCCAGCAAAAGATAGAGACTTGAGACACTGAATCCATCCTCAACACAGAATAATTTCTTTTTCTCTTTAATTTTAGAACTTTAAAAAAGTACCCCACCCCCTTCACACTTAATAAGAAATATGAATAAAAGAAAATTCCTTAGTAGGTTCATAAGTTTTACCCCTAACATGCTATTGTGCAGATTCATTTTAAAAAAAAAAACGGGCTGAACCTGCAGTGTTAAGGACTGAGGTTGTCCTGAGGGCCAAGGTCAGTGCCTCCACAGCATGGGGCTCGGGGGAAGGGCGCTGCCCTCCCTGAGCAGCTGCCCCAACAAACTCCCCCTTTTCAAATGGAAGCTGACCCATGTAGCTTGGCCACTGGGTTTTGAGAACTCCCCACTGCCACGTTGGAGTTTCCATAGCCCCTCGATGAGCCTCCAGCAGGTCTGAGCGCCCCTGGCCGTGTGCGAGGCCAAGCGGGAACTCCCGCCTCTGCAGAGCTGCTATATGAAAGCCCTGGAGTCTGAGCAGGGTAAAAATTACTGCTGCCTGCTTTCCTCTTCCTGCTAGGTCCCTCCCGGCCTCCTCCGCCACTTCCCCTGGGTCCCCTCTGGCCAGCTCTGTTTCTGTGTTTGGGCCAGGCAGGGGAAAAAAGTGTTTGGCTCAGCTCCTTGTTTGTCAAGAATCCAACATTACCAGGGGTCTTGCCTGGTTTCAAGTATTTCCCGGTGCCTTTCGTTGCTCCGTAGTCAAGTTTCTAGCCAGGATTTCTTGGCTCTGGGAAAGATTGAGTGCCTGTCTGAACCTTCTAGGCCTGTGTTTCATTTGCAGCCGCCTGGCTCTGACTGGGTGACAGTCCCAGCTCTCCCTGATCAGCCCAACCCCTTCTGCTTGGCCAGCAGAGCAGGCAGGCCCTTTGTGTTGTCCTGGTGCGTCAGAGGAAAGAGGCTCCTAGTGTCCATCCCACCCCTGTGTCCTGGGTTTACTATAGCCCCATCACACCCTCAAGGGTGGCACTGCCTTCCAAGAGCCAGCAGTTCCTGTTTGCTTGCAAAGGCCAGAATGCCAACCCCAAACAGAGTAGCCCTTAACTCTTTCTAAGTCATACTGGGACCTGTTCAGCACCTGGTGCTTTCCTGCTAGGAATTTCCAGCTGTTCTGATCTTTCACACAGGGCTTGGCAAGGCTGAAAAGGTCTGGAAGCAAATGAATTCAGGAAGCCTGCAGAACATCAGGCCTGAGCTGGTGGGCACCTCTCCCTCTCCCTGCTTAAGGACTCCTTCTGTACTCCCAGTCACTTCCAGCTTTTGGATTCATCTGGGGCAGAGGCCCTGAGGGGGCTTCAAGGCCCTGAGGGGGCTGCCTGGCCCTGGAGTCCAAGCTCCCAGAAACAGAGAGCGGTTTACTGGTGTGATATTGTGCTCCAGGCAAGGTGCTCCAGGGTTGCCAGCTCAGTGCAGAGAAAGGGGTGAGCTGTGGCTGCAGGTTCTAGGATCCAACTTGGGAGCCTGTTCAGGACATGGACCCAGAAGCAAAGAACTCGGTGGACCGCCTTGTGCTCATGCCTTTCCATTGTGGAGGTGTGGGGGAAGCTGTAAATGTTAAAACAATGCTTCCTGGACAAAGACTTCCTCTCTTCCTCGTCTTTAAGACTATAAAGTATTTCCTGAGCTCTCATTTGCTTTTCTTTTAGGTACCATGATCAAACATATGGATAAACACAAGAGTATTTGTAGCCTGTGTGCTGTTGTAATCATTGGAGAAGGGAAAAGGCATTGTTGGTGAGGTTTTCTTTTTTACATTTCTGACACTCTAGAAAGTTATGCTGATAAAATAGGTAGTTGGAAAGGTGCCTTTCCTGCTCCATCCTGCCAGCCCAGCACATATTTCCAGCTCTTTCCCCCAGGATTGCTAAACCCCAGCAGCTGACTTCAGCCTTGGGAGTGAGGAGCTGCAGGAAATGTGTTACTGGGGGTGTTAAGGAAAGCTATGTTAGGCTCTTCCTTTGAACCCAGGGAATTCCCTGGATGGTGGGTGGGACCCAGGATGGGGGACAGGAGGAGCTACAGATCCCCTCTGCTGCAAGGGCGGGTGGTGACAGGTCACAGTGACTTCAGTTCGGCAAGACCTCTGGCTCACGCAGTTGGACTTTCACACCCTTCACCGGGTTGGGTCCTCACTCAGACGTAGATAAGAACTAGTCTCAACTGCAGATGAGGAAACTAAGGCTCAGAGATTCCCTGACTGCCCAAGGTCTCTCAGGTGGTAAAAAGTTAAAGCAGGGGCCTAGAACCCAAGTGTCCCGACCCCTGGTTTGGCTTTCTGGGTGCCACAGGCTGTGCAGATTGCCTGGGTCCCCTGGCCTAACGTTTGTGCCTCTGGGGCTTGAGGCAGAATGCGGGATGTGTCTGGGCCCCGCGGGGGCTTGGTTGGGTACGTAAGTTAGAGGTTGTGCCTAAGTGGCAGACGGGCAGGCCTTTGCCTCTGAGTGCCCCAGCTCCGGTACTGCGGGGCTGCGCCAGCAGGGCCCCCGCGGCTCCTGGCAGCTCTGGCCACAGCCATTGGCCACTTGGAGCCCTGAGTAGGGAGGGGGAGCGGGCCAAGGCGTCGGGTTACTCGGAATGAGCGCTGTGGCCTTGGGGGAGGGGCGGGCACGCGGCAGCTGGCAGGATGGAGGTGGGGGTGGGGTGGAGCAGGGGTCTCAGACAGAAAGACCCCGCCCTGCTCCACCCCCAGGACAACCCCATTACCACGTCTGTATCCAACTCAATCTACAAACATTGGTGAATCGTCCATGATGTGTCAGGTGCAGTGTTGGATTGGAGCTGGTGCAAAACAGCATAGCTAGGGTTCTGCCCAAGCTTGCGTTTATTTGAGGAAATAAATCCACACGCTGAAGACACAAGGAAGTAGATGATATGGACTAACTGAGAATCATGAGTAACCAAAGTTATAGAGGTTCCTGGAAAGGAAGTCTATCCCCTCCCCACTCCCTTCCCTGGTAATCTGAGATTCGGCAAAGGGGCCAGGTGTGGACACCATGAAACTTCCTTGGTGCCTCCAATGGCCACGAAGGGCAATCCCATCATGCCCACTCACCTCAGCCACATCCCCTAGCCAACTCCTCCTTCCACCCCTTCCTACTCTCCCAAGCCTTATGTGCCTCTCCTCTCAATCTCCTGCAAGACTAGGGCCCTCACTTCCTGGAGCCTGTTTGTCCCCTGAGGACGCTGCTGTCCCCATAGTCCTCTCCAATAAGAGACTCTTTCTCCCTTGCGTCAAGCACCTGAGGGCCTGAGGACATCCTCAGTCACCATTGAATCTTTTAATCTGTTTCTTCTACCTCCCCAAACCCCAGCTTTCTTAGAAAGTTTACCACTTCTAGTTAGTGTCTCCTTATCCTCCTCTTGGTCACTTTCTCTTTCCCTTGATGATTTTAGAACTGGGCTCTTACTCCTCCACTGTCATTATTCTTGTGATTTCAGCATCAATGCTGATGACCCACCCAACACCTGACCCCTTAGTCCCTTGACTGGTTTAGCCCTAGCAATAGCTCTGTTTCTGTGTTTGGGCCAGGCAGGGGAAAAAAGTGTTTGGCTCAGCTCCTTGTTTGTCAAGAATCCAACATTACCAGGGGTCTTGCCTGGTTTCAAGTATTTCCCGGTGCCTTTCGTTGCTCCGTAGTCAAGTTTCTAGCCAGGATTTCTTGGCTCTGGGAAAGATTGAGTGCCTGTCTGAACCTTCTAGGCCTGTGTTTCATTTGCAGCCGCCTGGCTCTGACTGGGTGACAGTCCCAGCCCTCCCTGATCAGCCCAACCCCTTCTGCTTGGCCAGCAGAGCAGGCAGGCCCTTTGTGTTGTCCTGGTGCGTCAGAGGAAAGAGGCTCCTAGTGTCCATCCCACCCCTGTGTCCTGGCTTTACTATAGCCCCATCACACCCTCAAGGGTGGCACTGCCTTCCAAGAGCCAGCAGTTCCTGTTTGCTTGCAAAGGCCAGAATGCCAACCCCAAACAGAGTAGCCCTTAACTCTTTCTAAGTCATACTGGGACCTGTTCAGCACCTGGTGCTTTCCTGCTAGGAATTTCCAGCTGTTCTGATCTTTCACACAGGGCTTGGCAAGGCTGAAAAGGTCTGGAAGCAAATGAATTCAGGAAGCCTGCAGAACATCAGGCCTGAGCTGGTGGGCACCTCTCCCTCTCCCTGCTTAAGGACTCCTTCTGTACTCCCAGTCACTTCCAGCTTTTGGATTCATCTGGGGCAGAGGCCCTGAAGGGGTTGCAACGCCCTGAGGGGGCTGCCTGGCCCTGGAGTCCAAGCTCCCAGAAACAGAGAGCGGTTTACTGGTGTGATATTGTGCTCCAGGCAAGGTGCTCCAGGGTTGCCAGCTCAGTGCAGAGAAAGGGGTGAGCTGTGGCTGCAGGTTCTAGGATCCAACTTGGGAGCCTGTTCAGGACATGGACCCAGAAGCAAAGAACTCGGTGGACCGCCTTGTGCTCATGCCTTTCCATTGTGGAGGTGTGGGGGAAGCTGTAAATGTTAAAACAATGCTTCCTGGACAAAGACTTCCTCTCTTCCTCGTCTTTAAGACTATAAAGTATTTCCTGAGCTCTCATTTGCTTTTCTTTTAGGTACCATGATCAAACATATGGATAAACACAAGAGTATTTGTAGCCTGTGTGCTGTTGTAATCATTGGAGAAGGGAAAAGGCATTGTTGGTGAGGTTTTCTTTTTTACATTTCTGACACTCTAGAAAGTTATGCTGATAAAATAGGTAGTTGGAAAGGTGCCTTTCCTGCTCCATCCTGCCAGCCCAGCACATATTTCCAGCTCTTTCCCCCAGGATTGCTAAACCCCAGCAGCTGACTTCAGCCTTGGGAGTGAGGAGCTGCAGGAAATGTGTTACTGGGGGTGTTAAGGAAAGCTATGTTAGGCTCTTCCTTTGAACCCAGGGAATTCCCTGGATGGTGGGTGGGACCCAGGATGGGGGACAGGAGGAGCTACAGATCCCCTCTGCTGCAAGGGCGGGTGGTGACAGGTCACAGTGACTTCAGTTCGGCAAGACCTCTGGCTCACGCAGTTGGACTTTCACACCCTTCACCGGGTTGGGTCCTCACTCAGACGTAGATAAGAACTAGTCTCAACTGCAGATGAGGAAACTAAGGCTCAGAGATTCCCTGACTGCCCAAGGTCTCTCAGGTGGTAAAAAGTTAAAGCAGGGGCCTAGAACCCAAGTGTCCCGACCCCTGGTTTGGCTTTCTGGGTGCCACAGGCTGTGCAGATTGCCTGGGTCCCCTGGCCTAACGTTTGTGCCTCTGGGGCTTGAGGCAGAATGCGGGATGTGTCTGGGCCCCGCGGGGGCTTGGTTGGGTACGTAAGTTAGAGGTTGTGCCTAAGTGGCAGACGGGCAGGCCTTTGCCTCTGAGTGCCCCAGCTCCGGTACTGCGGGGCTGCGCCAGCAGGGCCCCCGCGGCTCCTGGCAGCTCTGGCCACAGCCATTGGCCACTTGGAGCCCTGAGTAGGGAGGGGGAGCGGGCCAAGGCGTCGGGTTACTCGGAATGAGCGCTGTGGCCTTGGGGGAGGGGCGGGCACGCGGCAGCTGGCAGGATGGAGGTGGGGGTGGGGTGGAGCAGGGGTCTCAGACAGAAAGACCCCGCCCTGCTCCACCCCCAGGACAACCCCATTACCACGTCTGTATCCAACTCAATCTACAAACATTGGTGAATCGTCCATGATGTGTCAGGTGCAGTGTTGGATTGGAGCTGGTGCAAAACAGCATAGCTAGGGTTCTGCCCAAGCTTGCGTTTATTTGAGGAAATAAATCCACACGCTGAAGACACAAGGAAGTAGATGATATGGACTAACTGAGAATCATGAGTAACCAAAGTTATAGAGGTTCCTGGAAAGGAAGTCTATCCCCTCCCCACTCCCTTCCCTGGTAATCTGAGATTCGGCAAAGGGGCCAGGTGTGGACACCATGAAACTTCCTTGGTGCCTCCAATGGCCACGAAGAGCAATCCCATCATGCCCACTCACCTCAGCCACATCCCCTAGCCAACTCCTCCTTCCACCCCTTCCTACTCTCCCAAGCCTTATGTGCCTCTCCTCTCAATCTCCTGCAAGACTAGGGCCCTCACTTCCTGGAGCCTGTTTGTCCCCTGAGGACGCTGCTGTCCCCATAGTCCTCTCCAATAAGAGACTCTTTCTCCCTTGCGTCAAGCACCTGAGGGCCTGAGGACATCCTCAGTCACCACTGAATCTTTTAATCTGTTTCTTCTACCTCCCCAAACCCCAGCTTTCTTAGAAAGTTTACCACTTCTAGTTAGTGTCTCCTTATCCTCCTCTTGGTCACTTTCTCTTTCCCTTGATGATTTTAGAACTGGGCTCTTACTCCTCCACTGTCATTATTCTTGTGATTTCAGCATCAATGCTGATGACCCACCCAACACCTGACCCCTTAGTCCCTTGACTGGTTTAGCCCTAGCAATATATTTCTCCTGCCCCGCCTTAGCTTCCTGTTGGTACCCTGGACAGAACCACGAATGTCCACATCGTCTCTAAAATCTCAGATTCAAAGATCCTACCACCTGCCAGCCCTCCGGCTCACTCACTCCAGTCCTTCCACTCTACCAGTTCTCTCACCCGAGACCTCCAATCCGTCACTCTACTGTTCTTTTCACTATTTATCTCCCCTCAAGTCTTCACTTCTCAGCCAGCAGAGATTTCCTGATCCAGTGTGCGAAATCTCCTTTGCAAACACTCAACTTTCTTACACTGGTGTCTCTCCATTGTAATCACCTGGCACAAACTCAGCTGTGGTTAAATCAAACCGTCTACTTCAAACCTGCAAATAGGCAGTTGAACATCGCTGAAGAAAATTACCCAGCTTCCCTGGATGAACTCACTTCAAATTTATGGCCAGAAATTTCAAATGGGCATTTGAACTGCAGGACAGTCTTCCTACAGTTTCTGAGAAAATTCCTTTCCCTCTCCACAGTGCAACAATTTCACACTTTCTCCTCTCTCTGAATATTTTCAACACTCCTTCCTCTTTCACTCTCAGTCTGACCTCAGTCTGTCCTTCGTAGAGAAAATAGGTACAATCAGACCAACTGCCTGATCTTCCTACCACCAAAGCCACCAGCATGCCTGCAGCTCTGCATTCTCTCTGCCCATCTGTGACCAACCCCTCCATCTGTGCCCTGGGCCCCTTCCCCTTTCACCACTACAAGTATTCCCTTTCTTTCATGCATCATCGATTTCTTCCTCTCTACTAGATTCTTCCCATTGAAGTAAAACAAGACTGAATTCCCGAAATTTAAAACATATTAGCCTGAGCCTCACATCTTCTTCAGGCTACTGTACTATTTTTTTCTGCTCCTCTTCAGAGCAACTGTTCCTGAGAGTTGTCTGTATAATGACGCTCTTCTTCTTTACCTCCCATTCTCACCTCCACCCATTCCAATTGGGCTTGTATCCTTACCATTCTGTTTTAAATGCTCTTACCAAGAATGCCAGTGACCTATATCTTGATTAGATTAGTGGCCGGTTCATGGTCCCTGTCTCATCTGGCCTCCAGTGCCATTGAACATGTTTGATCACTCTGTGGTAGACTGAATTGTGTCCATATCTCTCTCTTTGTAACATGGCAGTCCCTCCCACTAGAGATGGAGTGTATTTTCTTGCCCCTTGACTTTAGGCTTTGCTGAGTGACCCATTTTTGCTAATGGAACGTAGAAAGAAGTGACACGGTGCCAGTTCTCTTTTTTTCATTATTTTTTATTTTTTAGGTGAGGCAACCCTTGGTTGACCTCACCGATTGCAAGGACCTTATCAGCTTACAATCCCTTAGTTTTTATTTTTTACACCTACAGCACCTGGTCTTCCTAGGAGGTCTCCCATCCAAGTACTAACCAGGCCCAACCCTGCTTAACTTCTGAGATCAGATGGAATTGGGCTTGTTCAGGGTACCATGGCCGTAGACTAACATGGTGCCAGTTCTAAGCCTAGGCTTTAGGAGAGATTTCATATTTCTACCTGCCTACTTGTGCCAATGTTATCACTATGGGGAAAAAACAAACAAAACAAACAAACAAACAAACAAACAAACAAACAAACTGCCCTGACTAGTGCAAGGATGATGAGGAACCTGTACATAGAGCAGACTCAGACCCAAGTGCAGCTTGGAGTTGCCTAGCCAAGGTCAGCCACATCTAGATGAACTTCAGCTGACCTACAGATGTGTGAGTAAAATATTACTGTTATAGGCCATTGAAATTTTTGTGGTTGTTTGTTACGCAGCAATAGCGAACAAATACATCTTCCTTGAAATACTTTCTCAGCTCAGTTTCCTCCATCTTCACAGGTTGTCCTTCTCAGTCTTCTGTGCTGGCTTTTCCTCTACCAGATATCTAAATGTTGGAGTGGCTTCAGTCTCAGCCCTCTCTCTCATATCTTTACTCTTTCCCTAACTGG
>NW_011889234.1:349113-397081 GCF_000151845.1 Pteropus vampyrus | reverse complement strand
AAACAAACAAACAAACAAACAAACTGCCCTGACTAGTGCAAGGATGATGAGGAACCTGTACATAGAGCAGACTCAGACCCAAGTGCAGCTTGGAGTTGCCTAGCCAAGGTCAGCCACATCTAGATGAACTTCAGCTGACCTACAGATGTGTGAGTAAAATATTACTGTTATAGGCCATTGAAATTTTTGTGGTTGTTTGTTACGCAGCAATAGCGAACAAATACATCTTCCTTGAAATACTTTCTCTGCTCAGTTTCCTCCATCTTCACAGGTTGTCCTTCTCAGTCTTCTGTGCTGGCTTTTCCTCTACCAGATATCTAAATGTTGGAGTGGCTTCAGTCTCAGCCCTCTCTCTCATATCTTTACTCTTTCCCTAACTGGGAATTACCCAGGCCACAGCTTTGAGTACCATCTACATGCTGGTTCTCAAATTAAAGTCTGAAGGTGAGACACCCCTGAACTCCAGACTCAAACCTGTCCACACGTATTCATCTGATGTCTGATAGGTCTTAGCATGGCCAAAACAGAACTACTGGTCTACTCCTTCCCCCCAACATAGGCATCCCATCCACCCAGTTAGCCTAAAAATGGAGGTGTCATCCTCAACTCCTCTCTTCTGTCACAGGTCAGATCATCAGTAAGTCCTGTCCACTACACCTCCAATATTGGTCCAGAAACCAGCACCACATCTCACCCCCTCCATGGCCCCAACCTGGTTTTTATTTCCTTTTGCCAGGACTTCTGCAACCACATCTTAACTGTTCTCCTCAGCTCCCAGACCATGCTCTGTGGAGCAGCCAGAGTGATACTTCTAGACGATAAATGAAATCTCTTCACTACCAGCTTAAAACTCTCCAAAGATTTCCTATTGCAACTAAAATAAAACCTCTACTCCTTACCTTGGCCCATAAGAACTTGATGATCTACTCCTTGCCTATGTCCTCAGAGCTCCTCAAATCTGTTCACATGGCTCCAGCAACAATGGCCTTCATGATGTCACTTGAACAAAAGAAGCACATGTCTGGCTCAGGGCTTTTGCACTTACTATCCCTTCTGTTTAGAGCACTCTTCCCCTGATCTTCAGGATGGGCTCCTTCTCATCCATAGGTCTCAACTGTCACCTCTTCAAAGAGGACTTCCCCATCTAAATAAAACACCTTCAGCCTCTCCCATGCCCCTTCCAACACCCCTACTCTATCACATTTAGTTTCTTTGTACTACTTATCAACATATAAAAATATTTGACTTTGTGTCTACTCTGTTCCCCTCATTAAAACCGAAAATCCTTAAGGGCAAGTATTTGTCTTGGACTCCGATGTGTTCCCAGGGCCCAGAACATTCCTTGTGCATAGTGAGTTCTCAGTAAATGCATGTTAGCTGGTTGACTGATGCCAGAACCCAATGGAGAAGGGATGTGACTGGCTAGATCATGAAGATGTGGAAAGTGCCCCAGGAAGGCAACTGCAAAGCCAGAGAGAGGGAGGCCGGAGAATTCAAGGTATATCCAAAGGACTATGAGAGGCCAGGCTGGCTACAAGGGAGAATGCATGTGGCAGTGGGAAGGGTAAGTCTGCACCGTCGGAGGGCTTGAAAAATCTGTGTGGTGGGCTTGATGGCTGTCGCTCCAAGTCCTCTGAATTACTGCGTGCTGCCGACAACTGTGAATCAAGGACGTGATACGTTCAAAGCAAAGGTTTTAGATGGTTAATATGGTTAAAGGATATATATTTCTGAGTGTCCTTAACTAAGTACTGTCCCGTGGGAGCAGAGAATTTCAGAAGACAAAGACATCTAGAAGAATCTGGGAGCCCAGGGGAGCCAAAGATTTGTCCCTTTGGATTCCAGATGCAAGAAAAACCCATTACCCAACCTTTTAGGGCTAATATTGAGTTCCCAGTTTTGGAAGGTCTCCCTGGGTAATTATGGGTTTGCTGAGCACACAGCAGGCACTCACAACATGAGTTAATGAGCTGGTGCATCTTGGGCTCCTTTACACCCTCCCCCAGCGCCTGCGCGCGCGCGCGCGCGCGCGCACACACACACACACACACACACACACACACACACACACACACGCACACAGTCTAAATTGCTTTTCTTCACCCAGTGACTGAACACAGCTTCACCAGACCCCCACCCCACAGATACACCCTGGACCCAGCTACTTGCCTTCCCAGCCCCCTCCACCCAATTCCATTGTCAGAGCTGAACAAAGGCCCAAGGCATCCTGGGTTAAAGGATTTTAACTCTGCCAGTCCCAGGAGGCTCCAACAAGAAGCAGCTTCCTGCAGGAGAAAAGTGACTGAGAAATCTCCCCAGGGGACAGAGGATTTTTTTTTCTAGTCTGAAAAACAGAACCTAGCTGCCAATCAGACACTCCCCCCGAAGCCCCACCCAGCCCCCACTCCAGAGATTAGAAGAGATCTTCCCGCAGTCAAACCCGGCTTTAGGTCTTTCCGCTGATTACTTCGATCTGTGGCAGTCGGGATATTTAGATTTCACCCAAGCCCGAGGAAACGTCCCCACTCCTCCCATGGGACAGGACTCCCCATTCCTCTCCTCATCCTCCTGCCCTCTGCCTTCCTCCTTCCCCCTGCGCCGCGCACTGCTCCCGGAGCTCCCGGACTGTCTTCCATCCGCGTGGCGTGGCCCTTGGAACCCCGCCCCGCGCCGGTGCTCGCGAGGCGCCGCACGCCGCCAGGGCCACGGCGGCAAGTCGGGCCTCAACCGCCAGCTCTGGGCCCGTCTAACCGTTCCGCGCCGCACGGTCCCCCTCGGTCACTAGCTCGCGAACCGGGCTGGCTGGAAACGATGCTGTCTCCTGGAGAGGAAAGCCCGAGAGCTTGCCGGTTCTTTGCTAGAGCAATCCCAGACGCTTGGGTTCGGCGTGTTCGTTCCAGTGTGCCTCTGCCCTAACCCGGGCGTAGGGAGTTGCATGTGGGGAGTCCTTGCTGGCTGCTCTGCCATAGTCCCAGTGGTTTCTGGAACAAAACTAAATTTGGCGTCAACTCCCTATTGCCCACCTTAGAACTAAAATTTAGCATGCACTTTTTTTTTTTTTTAAGTTGTTCACGTAGAAGGGATACCGGATAAATTAGAAACGTGTTTGGGAAAGGAGTGAGCAGTAAACGCTGGCATTTAAACACCACAAAAATGCCCAGGCCAGGCCACACACCCAGGCTGCGCTGCGCACTCGGTGACAGCGCAGCGCCCTCTGGCGGCCCCAAGGGGTTGGCTGTACCCCGCCCCACGCTCCAGAGCCTGGAAGAGAGCCGGTCCCCCAAGTCTGAGAAGCACTGGGACAACTTTGGAGGAAGGGAATGAAAGGTATTCGACGCCAAGGTCCTGAAAAATGTTTTTTGTGTTTTCGCGGCTGGCGCCTAGGCCAGGAGCCCGGGGGGAAGGGGCCAACAGAAAAGAAAAACTCTTGTTTCACTCTCAATGGCTGCCAGAAATTCTACCAATACGGCATCATCTCTTTACCAGCAGACTTTGATTCTTCTTAAAATTCAAGTGCGTCAAGGAAGGGTAACCCTTTAAAACAAGGGCGGATGGCAGACAATGTCAAAAAATTACCAATGTCATCACCAAAAAGACATGATTATACCATAATATGTACATTTTATATGGCGATGATGGTGATGATGTTTAAATAATTATCATCTAATCCCCCCGCTCCCACTTTTAATTGCTAGATTATCTCTTTATACTCTGAACAGCGGTGATATTTAGACTGCCCTACCTCCACTGGCCGCTCCATTCACTTCAGTTGGGCACTAGTTTTCTTGTCCCTTGTACATCCTAAACATTTCTCTCCCTTTCCACTTTGTATTTTACAGCTGCTACTTGAGTTTAGGCTCACAGAGTTTATTGCCTGGATCACTGCTACCCCAATAAGTGTGGCTGGGCCTTTCTGTGGCACACAGGATCCCAGAAAGAGGGGGCTCTCAAGTTTTCTCTCTCTGCTCAACATGCAACACCACTGTATCTGCCAAGTAGTAGCCACCTTGTGTTGGTCAGGGGACTCTTCCCAAAGTCAGCAGAGTAATCTCCCTTTTACCTTCTTCTCTATCTGGACTTCCTCTCCAGAAAAATTTTGCCATTTCTCTATCTGGTGGAAGCCAGAAGAAGTGGGGGTGCTGGATTTCTGAGGAACCCAGGCAGTTTCTTCCCCAGCCCCTACTACTTTCCTCTGAATTTCTCTTGGCGTTTCTACTTATCCATACTGTCTGGTGGGAATTCCTCCAACTTCATATCTTTCTTCTCTTTGAGGTATTTCCTGCTGTATTTATTGCTACAGAACAAGCCACACAATGACTTAAAACAATAAACATGTATTTATTTGCTTGTGTCTCCGTGGGCCAGCTGGACAGTGTCTGGTCTGGCTCTGCTGGGCTCTCTATGTGTCTGTGGTGAGCTGGCAGGTCACTGGATGGTTTAGGATGGTCTCACTCACACATCTGGTGGTTCGCAGACTGTCAGCTGGGGTGAAAGGGGGACTGGGCCACGTGCCTCTCATCCAACAGGCTAGCTTACCCGAGGCTTCTTCCTGGGGCAGAACGATTTCAAAGATGGGGAGAGCAGGAGCCACAAGGCTTCCTGAGGCCTAGACTTGGAACTGGCACACCCTCACTTCCACCACATTCTCTTGATCAAAGCAAGTCACAAGGCCAGGCCAAACTCAAGTCGTGGAAGAATAGACTTCAAATCCAGATAGAAGGAACTACAAATGGTTGTAGCCATTTTTGCAATCCGCCACACTTGCCCTCTTCTTTCTTAGGGTGCAATACCAATAAAGTAAATACACTTCAAGATATCCCATCCCTTATACACACCTAAGACAGGCAGCCTTGCACAGTGCTGAAGCACAACAAGCCTAGAGACAAGCCTAGCAGTCGACTTGACTCCACATTTATGGGACATGTGACCTGGGAAAGTTATCTTGCCTTTCTGAGCCTTGGTTTCCTAACCTGTACAAGTGTGAGTTGTTGTAAATATTAAAAAGTTAATCCATATTAAGTACTTCGGTGATGTCTGGCACAACATAAGTGCCCAACAAATGTCAGCTATTATGCCACGAGGTGATGGCTGGCTGCCCACCATTGATTGCCGAGACCACCAGCACCATCTCCCACAGCTGCTCCAAAGCCCCCTCCTGCCACTGATGACATCTACAGCCCCAAGCTGCCAGATCTGCTGGTGGCATCTAGTGTTTACAGTGCTCCATTGAGATTTTCTTGTCAGTTTTTACCAGCTCTTTCACTGAAGCCATCTCTCTAAAGCTGGGACAGGTTAGCTGTTACAAAAAGGACTCTGAAGTTAGTTAGACAGACCTGAGCTTTGCTTCTAGCTCTTCTTCTTGAGGGATTTAGACAAGTTAATTCATCTCTTTGAGTTTTAGTTTCCTTGTCTATAAAATAAGAGTGATAGCAGTGCCTCCCACAGAGCATAGAAAGCATAAGGTAAAGAATTTAAGAGCCCGTGTTTTAAAATGCCAGCACTCACTGAACACAGAACCCATGTTGTCCCTGAAATTGCTCCTGCCATGGGAGCTGAGAAATTTCCACGGATGAATACTTTTCCCCCAAAATACCCTTAGTCACTCAGAGCCCTCCCACCCTCAGTCCACCAAGCTGGGTCAGGATCCTGGGGAACAAGCTGAGCTCTCCCCGCAGTTGTTGGTTTAATGTTTGGTCCCTCCACTAAAATTCCTGAGGCTTGGACCTATGTTTCATTTGCAAACTAGTATCTCTAATACTTAGCTTATGACTTAGCATGGTATGTGCTCTATACATGTTTGATGAAAGAAAAATGAATGAGGATGTAAGAAAGGAAAGCCTTTCCCTCTACTCTCCTAGGGTTGATAGCTGAGTCTATGAAACAAAATGACTCCAGGCAGATTAATAGGAGAAAAGATATACGGATTTATTACTTTTTAATATTATGTGGATGGGGACACCACAGGGGGTAAAAGTGAATACCTAAAAGAAGGATGAGATTTCAGAGCTTCTCTACCCTCTTAATTGGAGAGGGGCAGGGTGGTGGTGAATGTAGACAATTTAGGGGAGAGTAAATAATTTTTAGGAAAGAAGAATGGGCCATAGAAGAACAGATTGGATATATAATAGAGTGCGACAAAGTTTGTCTGGGTGTGGCATGGACTTCTAGTCTCCTCTCTTGTAATAAGAGTCAATCATCCCTGGTTGATGAAACTCCTGGGGAGAAGGGAGGGGATTTATGACAATGAAGTTCCTTTTGGAGGCTCTGTCTTTAAACAGATAAGGGGAGTTCTGAGAAAACGTCTTCATTTGCTGTTTTTCAAGCTCAAAAGAATCAATACACCAAAGCAGCATATTTTGGAGTGGCATGTCCTGAACTCTTTCAAGGACTTCACTTCATTCCGATAGTTTTCCTTTTCCTCAGGCGAAACCAACTTCTTTTGGATGACTTCAAAACCAAGTCAACCCACGAAGGCAGAAGGGAAGATGTTCCCCCAAAACTGGGAGTGGGGTAGTGCTCCTCAACCTGGTTGCTAGTTGCAATCCCCAGGGAAGCCCAGGCCCAAGCCCAGGATTCAGAGGTGATTGGCCTGGGAGCAGCCTCGGTGCCCAGACTGGAAGATATCCCTGATCTGTGCACATTCATCATTTTCACCATGTCTCCTAGAATTGAATCTTACAGAGCTGACAGTGAAGAACTCCAGATTCCGCTGATGGTTCCCATAGAGTTCAGACCACAGCGGAAAATGAATGAGGCTGGGCAGGGATTTAAAAGGACACCACAAGCCCACTTTCGTTACGAGGTGATTGGTGTGTGCCTAGACACATTGGGAAAAAAAGCCGCTCATTGCAACTTGATGCCTTAAGGGCATCATGGAATGAGTTAATATTCACAAACATGTATGTCATGCAGAGTAAATGTGGAAGTCAGAGGCAAAATGAGAGGACAAGGATGGCTAGCTGCAGAGCTGATTTCAGGGCCCCATGGGCTATTCCTTGTGAGCCAGGGTCTAGGAGTCCTGTTGAGAAAATCTATTAGCCAGTCAGACAGATGGCATTCAAACCAGTCACCTGGGGAGGGGGTGGGGGGAGAGGTGAAGCAGCCCCTTCTGTGATGATGGGACTAAAATATATCCTACAAAATTGAGAAGGCG
This sequence comes from Pteropus vampyrus, assembly GCF_000151845.1. Classification (NCBI taxonomy): domain Eukaryota; kingdom Metazoa; phylum Chordata; class Mammalia; order Chiroptera; family Pteropodidae; genus Pteropus; species Pteropus vampyrus. The sequence goes on along the minus strand of NW_011889234.1, from coordinate 389,928 downwards.
GCAGCAGAACTCCTTGTGTGAAGAAAGCTGAGTTCATAAATCTGTTTTTTGTTTGTTTATTTGTTTTGCCTGCTGCATCTTCAGCTTGGCTTTTTTTGAGAGATGGATGTGTAATCATCCACATTGACCCACCCCCATTTTAGAAGGATAGCAGAAAAGTGTGGAGAAGGCAAGGGGGTGCTTGTGGGCATGTGGGTGTAGGCAGCGCTCAAGCAGGAGCCAGTTTGGAGTTTAAGAAAGTGAGGATCTTCTTCAAATGCATAGTTTGGGGAGAAGGATTGTCACCTTCATCAAATGAGATCTGCGAACACTGAAATTTAATTTTAGGCTCTTAAGAAGGGGTCTGATTGTTCAAAGGATAAGGGAAGTAAGGCGAAATTTGTGCCAGATTCTAAACTGGGCCTTAGAGTCTCTCTGTGACACACACACTGCAACACACAGGCTGCAATAACACTTGAGGCAAAGGGTTTTTTGCCGCAGAATGGAATGGGCCATTTGTTCAGAACTTGGTCCAGGGCCCATCCCAGATCTACTTAATCCCTAGGTACTAGGCTCGCTAGGGATTGGGCCTGGGGAATTCAAAATGTCAAATACGTGCCGTCAGGTGATTCCAGGGTGCCCAAGAGCCTTTGTAGAGCGAGTAGATGGGGATAAGGAGACCAGTGGCTCCCAAATCTGGGGGTTTGAGAATGGACCCAGATCTTGAAAAGCTGACCTCTACCCCTGGTTGATTTGAGGTGGGCCTGGATATTAGTATTCTTTTTATTTTTTATTTCTTTTTTATTTTTTTAATTAAGTTTATTGGGGGTAACGTTGGTTAATACAATTATATAATTTTCAGGTGTACGTTGTAATTTGACATCTGTATATTCTATTGTGTGTTTACCACCCAAAGCCCAGTTTCCTTCAGCTACCATATATTTGATCCCCTTTACCCACTTCGCCCTCCCCCTACCCCCCTATATTGACTCCCTTTAGCCAGTATACCTCCCCCCTCCTCTGCCACTATTTACCCTCTGGTAACCACTAGTCTATAGTCCATGCGGAAATGAATATTCTTATGCCATTCCTCAGATGATTATGATAATTGTGCAGGTTAGGTGTTCTTGGAGGGAATTAACTAGGGAGAAGCTTTCCCGATCTGTTACTAGACTCTGAAAGTCTGTACATATCGCCTCTTCATTCAGGCTGGGGCATTCTGCACAGACCCCCAGAGCAGACCCAGGGGCATGGAGATGCTGTGCTGTTGTGGTTTTCTTCCCTCCAGCTTTAATGAGATATAATTAACATATAACATTGTGTAAGTTCAAGGCGTACAATGTGTTGATTCGATATACTTATATATTGCAAAATTACTACCACAGCATTGGCCAACACCTCCATTGCGTCTCATAATTACCATTTCTTTTTTGTGGTGAGAACACTTAAGATCTACTCTCTTAGCAACTTTCAAGTATATAATACAGTATTATTAACTATAATCACCATGTTGTACATTAGATCCCCAGAACTTGTTGATATTATAACTGAAAGTTTGTTCCTTTTGATGAACATCTCCCCATTGTCCCCACCCTTATCATTCCGTCTCTGTTTTTATGTGTTCAGCTTTTTTAGATTCCATATATACAAGTGATATCATACAGTATTTGTCTTTATCTGACTTATTTCACTTAGCATAATGCCTTCAAGGTCCATCCATGTTGTTGCAAATGGCAGGATTTCCTTCTTTATCATGGCTGAATAATATTATATATATATTATATATAATATGTATAATAATACATATTATATATTATATATAATATATAGATATCTGTATATCTATAGCTATAGATATATCGATATAGACATAGATATCACATATTTTTGTTATTCATTTATCTGTTGATAGATATTTAAGTTGTTTCCATATCTTGGCTACTGTGACTAATGCTGCAGTAAACATGGGAGTGTAGATATTTCTTTTAAATCCTGTTTATTCTTCCTTTAGATATATACCCAGAAGTGAGATTGCTGGGTCATATGGTAGTCCTATTTTTAATTATTTGAGGAACCTCCATACTGTTTTCCATAGTGTCTGCATCACTTTACATTTCACTAACGGTGAAGTTCCCTTTTCTTCATATCTTTGCCAACACTTGTTATTTCTTGTCTTTTTGATGATAGCTATTCTAACAGGTGTGAAGTGACTGGGGCCATCGTTTCGAAATATTTTAGGATTGATAAGAACCCACAAAATGGGTTCAAAGTCAACAGAGTATCTGAATCAGAAAACAAGGCCCTCCCCAAGGAAATCAACTTTCTCATATACTCTTGGCTTCAAGAGAAGGAATCTGGCTGCCATTCTGCCAGCTACAATTCAGAAAAGCAGGCAGTGATAATCAGCTGTAGTAGATGTCTAACACAGGATGTGAGTGGACACACAATATATATGTCTGCATCAGCTGAGGCTCTGCTTTCCAGTTCCACTGGCCATGGAGGCCACATTTTTGCCAGTGGGTGAACTTCAAGGCAACCCGGCCCTTAGACCTCACCAGGGGCAACCTTCCTTTTACAAGAAGCCTCTCAATTCTTATCCAGATAACACCGTATGCAACTTATACTATATTTAATATCAAAATGGCAGGGGCTCCACAAGGTCAAAACTGTTTTAATAATAAGATATTATTTGCCTTTTCACTCTCATTTTCTCATGAATGTACCAAGCAACATGCTTTGGGAAAACTCAGTCTGATATCACAGCAGAGTGAGTCCAGAAGCAGATACGAGACTCCATCTGTCTTTTATTAAGCTAAACATTTAAAAAAATTGCAGGAATGTAAAATGGTGCCACACTTCTCACTAACATACTTTTATTTGGGAAAATGTAGTTTTTAAAAAATTGTGTTAATGTTTGTTATTGTAATTTTATATAAGAAATTAAATAATTTTTTAAATTTCTATTTTAATTTCTTCTTTAAAATAATTTTTTATTTTTTTAATTACAGTTGATACACAATATTATATTAGTTTCAGGTGTACAACATAATTTTTAGACATATATATATAACTTACAAAGTGATCACTCCAATAAATCTAGTACCCACCTGACAGCATGCATTATTACAATACTATTGACTATATTCCTTATGCTATGCTTTACTCTCCATGACTATTTTGTAACTACCAATTTGTACTTTTTAATCTCTTCACCTTTTTCACCCTTTACCCCCAACTCCCTCCCATCTGGTAACCATCAAAGTGTTTTAATTTCTAATATGGTGAATATTGGGAGGTATAACCTATGTAAATAAGAAGCTCCTTGAGGTCCTCAACAATGTTTAAGAGTATAAAGAAGACCTGAGATAAAGTTTGAGAACCACTGCTTTATTTCTTCCCCAAATCCTAGATTGTCGCTCAGGCTCCACCCCAAAGTTTTCAGGTGTAAAAGCTCCTCCTCTCCACCAAAGGTTTGGGCTTCACCTTGGTGACGATCTGACTTATTTCTTTACCAGAATAGCTGCCTCAAAGCTCCCCACGGCCCTTCACATTCCCTCTCCCGGTCCCTCATGCCGGCCTTCTAGAGTGAGAATGCATTCCTTTGACTGGGCTTAGCAAAGCCAGGACGTGGGCAAAGGTCTCACGTGTAATCAGGGAAGCAAGGGACGAAACGACAGTCACTGTCCTCAAGGAACTTTTGATTTTGTGGGAGATACGGACACGTAAGCAGCTGCCCAGAAGATGCCCGTCATTTCTGTTTGCCAGTGAATATCTCGCGGGTAGAGAGGGTGTTGAGCAGTCCTCCTGCCGCCTCGGATTCCCGAGATCCCGGGCCCCGCGCGCCTCCTGGTGGACTTGAGTCGTCAGCGCAGTGGAGCCGCAGGACGCTCACTTAGGGTAAGGTTTCAAGTCTTAGGATCCCACCTCTTGGACTCCACCACTGTGAGGATCTATCTCGGTCCTCAGCGGCCTTATGGCTGTCTCCACGCACGTTTACCCCTTGATGGCTAATTCCACACCTGCCTTTTATGGGTGCCTACACTAACCCCACTAGTGGGTGACAGAGAAAGGCTGTCACGCTAGAAATAAAATGCGGTGCGAACTGGACCCAAGTCCAAAGAACGCGATGCCAAAGTTCTGCTTAGTGATATGCCCGATAGCAAATAATCTGACGTCTAAAGCAGCCCTGGACACTGGTGGTTGATGGATAGTCTACGTCGGGGTCAAGTTTCTTCAGGAGGGGGACAGTGAGTGTGGACCCTCTGAATCTCGTTGGTTTAGGCTGTATTCCCTTTCTCCCCGAGTGAGTGGTTGTACTTTCCGCATTCTAACGTGGGGATCGATACCGCAAGATTTCCACCAGTCCTTCTAGGGTTTTCTTCCAAGGTCGTAGGAGTCTGCCTATCGTAAACAGGACTGGAGTAGCCATCTATAAAATCCCGGAACTCCTCAAAGTGAGCCTGCAGATGAGCATTTGACTCTGGTTTGCCCTAAATGAAGTTAGCCCTAAAATCGAGGAGGGAAACATCAAACTGTCTCTCTCTTTTAATCAAACCTTAGAAATTCAGAATGAGAAGAGCCTCATACTGAGAACAGTATTGGGGATTGGGAGGGAATTTGAGAGATAGCAAAGTATCCTCGGGGACTCGCCTAAGGGTTTCTCTTGCAGTTCTGACTCAAAGTCCATTAACGGGAACCTCACTGCCCCATAAGCAAACTCAACCATCTTAATGCAGTGGTTTCCATGGTAACCATCAAAGAGTGGCCCCCTTTTCTTTCCTACAGATGTTCCTCCCACCCTCCCCCACCAGTCACTCTCAGACATGACCTATAACTGGCTTCTATACAAATGGTATTTGCATAGGTATCGTTTCCCTTTCCATCCATGTTTTAAGAAAGTACAAACTGTTTCTTTAATTTACACAAGAATACCCTTTAAAAATAAACTAGTAATTTCAGGTACATGGGGATTTGTTTTATTATTCTTTTTACTTTTGTGTATGCTCAAAATTTTTTATAATAACATATTTTTTAATTAAAAACTTTTTAATTAAAAAGTTTATTGAAACTTTATTAAAAAAATTTTTAAACAAAAAAGAAACATTCAAAACATTCTTCTTTCAACATTTCCGAAGAAAATCTGGTCTTTGCGAAGAATGGTAAGAGGTTATGACATATCTACCATTTTCTACTGAAGGAAATCATAGATTGTAAGCCTCAATCCATACTTGGGGTATGATGAAGATAGCATAGCCTAAGACTTTAATTTTGAAGCACAGAAAGAATATAAACAAACTTATAGTGTATAATGTATAATATAGTAAAACAGATACTTAGGGGAGAAATTTAAAACTCAGTCACAATGTCCTTCTTCCATCTTTCCCCCATGCGGTCCCCTCGCCCTTCACAAACTTTCAGACTTCCACAGTAAGAAACCCAGCAAGTGTGAACACCTGTTGCTCTGGTACTAAGACAGTGGTTGGGTAAACTCTGGTCCTTGGGCCAGTTCTGGCCCTTGGCCAGTCAGCTAAGAATGGTTTTTACATTTTAAAGAGCTATAAAACAAGCAAACACACAAAGAAGAATAAGCGACAGAGACTAGATGTCCACCCCCTGGCCATGTCTGATCTGCGAGCCATCTCTGCCTTAGGCTGGACAGAGACTAGATGTCCACCCCCTGGCCATGTCTGATCTGCGAGCCATCTCTGCCTTAGGCCGGCCAGAGCCCTGGTGAGCGGTGGCTTTTCTTCCATCCAGGCAGCAATGAGAAGAGGTGCAGCCGGGAAGTTGCCATGCCGACAGGGAATTCAGTTCTTAAAATAGTCAACTGCGCTCAGGCATTTTTGGGGTGGGTGGATTTTGAGAGAGGTGGTTAGAGAGAAGGGTGGGGAGTGATGATAAACTAATGAGTCAGACCCAACTGATGACAGCTGTTTCATCATCCTTCTGGCAGTGCAAGGTGGCAAGGGGACAGCTCTCCTAAGGAAGGTCTGAAAGAGGCATTTTCCATTCCAAGAGTAGGGATAGTTCGGTTTCCTCACACTATTTTCCTGCCTGACAGAAGGAAATCCTCCTCTCCACCTCTCTTCCCTCCTGCCATTCTGTAGCCTCCTCCCCGTGGAGAACGGAAGTAGGAACACACCCATCTTACTTAGAGTCTGCCTGATTCAGAGGGACTGGGTGTGCAGGGACTGGGAGGAGCTCGCTGTCCCACGGGGAGGCCTCAGGGCTCTGTCCCTGGGAGCCCCGACATTCCTTCTCATTGTCAGCGTCATGGGATTGAAATGAAAGTGTTTCACTAAAAATGGGTCTTTTATCCAGATAGACCAATCAATCAACAATCATTCTTCGAGAATCTCCTGTCACCCCTTTGTGGTTCCCTCAATGTCTGAAAAGGAGAACAAAATCCATTTTGTTTTCTATTGTAACACAATATACATAACATAAAAATTTACCATTCTAACCCTTTTTTAACTGTACAATTCAGTGACATCAAGTACATTCGCATTGTTGTACAATTGTCACCACTGTCTTCAGAACTTCATCACCTCATATTCTGAAATCACACGTAACTCACCATTCCATACCCAGCCCCTCAATCCCTGGCAACCACTATTCTACTTTCTCCATAAGTTTGGCTATTCTAGGAATCCTATATAAGTGGAATTATACGATATTGTTCTTTAGTGTCTGGCATACCTTCAAGGTTCATCCATGTTGAAACGTGTGTCGGAATTTTATTTCTTCTTAAGGCTGAATAATATTTAATTGTCTGTGTATATATATGATGTTTATATATTATATATATGTTTAATTTATATATATAAATATATATATAAAATGTTTATATATCTGCTGATGGGCATTTGGGTTGTTTCCACCTTTTGGCTATTGCGAATAATGCTGCTATGAATTTTGGTGTACAAATAGCTATTTGAATCCCTGCTTTTAATTCTTTTGGTGGCTAAGCCCATTTTCAGAAAGGAAACAAGCAGAGTGAGATCCTACTCATGGGGCAGAAGATGCTACAGCAGCGTTTTATCTTTCCATCCTATTCATTCAGAATTCATCTCTTATGAGGCCAGCAAGACCCTTGTCTCCTGTCCTCCTCCACGCTCCAGTCTTCTGCTTTTACTGCCCATTACCATGAAGTCAAGGCCCTAGGAACCTCTGGTCTCAGATCCTTCATCGAGGACAGTGGGGAGATTTAAGGTTGATATTTAGCTCTTTCATTTTTTTTTTTTTTTTTCCTACAGCACCTGGTCCTAAGTGGTCTCTCATGCAAGTACTAACCAGGCCGACCCTGCTTAGCTTCCGAGATCAGATGAGATGGGGCGTGTTCAGGGCGGCATGGCCGTAGACTCTTTCATATTTTTTAGCATTAAGTATCACTAAAGTAAAATTTTTGAGGTTTAATACCAGTTGTATCTTTTAGCATGATTTCCATGTGTTTTTGTACGAAAGGACCCATTTCCCCCCAGGGACAGAGATGGGAAGAACTCAGTGGGTGACATATCTCTAGGCATTTTTTGGTTAGGAATGAGCACATAGCCTCAGCTGGCTCACTCAGGCTGAAGGGAAGGAATTTTATTTCATGGCTGGGCAAGATTTTGTTCCCCCTCTGGAAGAGTTCCGCTTGATGCTGATTAAATGAAAGTGGGCTGTGGATAAAGCTGACATCTAGAGAGGAAGGCAGAACTGAGAGAATATGGTGGTAGAGCCCTGGTTATGCAGTGCCTGATGCATTTGTTAGCTACCTGTTAGGGAGCTAATAAATCACCTTGCATTTTAAGCCCATTTTGGTGGGGCTTTCTGACCCCCAGGGCCTAAAACATCCTAACAGACTCAGTCTGCATGGTTAGGATTTTGGTTTTTTACCCAAGAACAATGGAAAGTTATTAGGTATAAGCAGGTATAAGCGGGAAGAGTCCAAGGAGAGAGCGACATGATCAGGTCTACGTTCGAAGCATCACTCTGGTTGCAGGGTGGAAATGGGTTAGTGGCGAGCTGGAGTGGTTGCAGTTAGGGGGCTACTGGGCTAGTTCTGGTGGGACGTTACGGCGAAGGAGAGAGGGGGACAGATATGGGAGATTTTAAGGAAGTTAGATGAGTTCGATGGAAGTTAGTAAGGTTAGTAAGGTTAGTAACCTTAGTTAGTAAGTTCGTAAGGTTAGTTAGTAAGTTAGTAAGGTTGACAAGCCTCGATGGTTTGGAAAGAGGAGAGAGGTGTCAAGGGTGACCTCTAGGTCTGTGGCTTGCTCAGCTGGATGAATAGGGGTGCAACCTACCATCACAGGGCTGCTGTTGAGGGGAAAAGGTCGAACACTGACACTGTCAGGTTCTTGGAGGGACTGGAGTTAAGTGGGAGATACGACAGTCAACATTAGCTCAGTGCTAGCCATGAACCAAGTGTGGTTCAAAGTGCTTTACATGTCTAAACTCATTAACACAACGACCTCAGTCCCATTTTACAGATGAGGAAACTGAGGCACTGAGAGGTTAAGTAATTTGCCCAAGGCTACACAATCTGCTAGGATATGAGGTTTGAACCCAAGCAGTTTGTTTCCAAGAAATATACGTACTAAGAAGGCTCTAACGAGCAAATAGTAGGTAATGTAATACTATTATCTGGGGCCTGGTCCCCCAGATCCAATGCAGAGAACTCTAGGAAGCTGAATTTTAATTCCTGGCACGGCCCCGCTTTCTTAAGTCAGTTAAAACTTAAAATGGCTTCTGCCTAAGCACCTTGGGAGGTGTGCTCAATTGCACAGCCCCAGCACCCCAACTTGAGTGTCAGATCTTGCCACAGTGATCACTGAAGCCTGACCCAGTGGATACTCAGTAAGGCCAGGATGAGAGGCTGCACGCTTCCTCCAGTGCCTGGGGCTGACCTGGCCTAGGGCTAGTGTGCTGCCAGCAGGGAGGAAGAGAGCCACACCAAGAGAAAGGCCTGAATGAGCCTGCTCAAAGGGAAGGGCCCACCTATACTGGTCCCTTGGAAAGAGGAGAGAGAAGAGAGAGCTACCCTCGTGTGCTCTGTCTCCTTGGAAAGCACCACTGCTGAAGTCTGCATGCTGAAGTCAGGTCGGTTCTCATCTGCACAGATGGGGATATAATTCTTCATCATAGCTTCTCTTGGTCGATGCTCAGTGTTGACCAATGTCCTCAACAACATCCTTCCAGTAACACAGAGAGGAGCTTCCTAGAGCACTGACCTAGTAGAGAGGTCAGTAGAGAGGACTCCAAGGGTCAACTCAGCACTAAGACTATGGAGGGAAAAAGAAGGATAGGACAGCTCTGGTGTATCTTTATCATCACCACCACCATCACCACCTTCCTCGTCACCATCCCCGTAGTAGTTTCAATTCACTAAGTGAATATGCTGAGCGAGACACTTCATACTCACTTTATTGTTTCATATTGTAACCCACATGTCAAATGGGGGCTGCTTTTCCCTTGAGATCTATATGAAATCACATTGATATTCCCCACACACACAGGCACACAGATTCCAAAGTCAGTGGCTATCCAAAGCCCCACACCATTTCTACTAATTTTGGGGAGAAGGGATGAGGTTTCATTTCTCATGGTTGTTTCTGCCTCAATGGCTCCCACTTCTAAGAATGGTTTTATTTGTTCTTCCAAGTCATTGCCGGTAGGAAATTTAGTCCTTCACTAGTGTCCACAGAAGTAGCCCCTCACGTAGACAGTCCTGGTGAGGTGGACTCTGCTCGGACGTGAGTGTCCAGATGAGCTCGCACTGCGGTCTCCTGCCACATGGTCTCGTTGCTTTGCTTTTCCTCCTCCCAACTTTGTACTCAGTCCCCTCCCTCATGGGTTTCTTGAGAAGCTCCAATTTTTTTCCTTTCGTGGTGGAGAAAAATTCAGCTTCCCCAGCTGTTTCCCCCAAACTCGCACATCTGACTCAGAAGAACAAAGGGCCTCCACGGGGCATAGTCCAGTCTCCTTACAAGCCTGGTGGGTTATAAACAGCCAGCATTCCCTCCGTGCCATCCTTAGAATGCAGATACTTATCTTATCTTGTCTCTACTGGATTATAAATTCCTCGAAGGCAGGGACGACGTTCATTTTTACTCTGTAATGCCCACTACACCCAGCACAGTGCTTGGCTTACATGGGCACGTGTGAAACAGGTCAAAGTCCCTGCTTGTTCTGAAGGAGCCTGGCCACAAGCCGTAAGCCAGATAAATCCAAAGTGTCTTCAGGAGGACGAGAGGTTTAGAGACACCGATTCATTGATGGCTCCCTTGCATAGGAAAGAACTTGACATCATTTCATTAAGCGAATATTCGTTGAGCATTTCCTGTGTGCAGCACGTGGTGTGTGCCGCTGGGGCATACATACGAAGATGAACTCATCACTCTGCCCTCAAAGGAGCCACCATAGAGGGGAAGACATACATACACTGCCGATGGCCAAGCAGTGGACCAAAGTGGGGTATTACCGAGTATGGACAAAGGGATCTCAGAAAGAATGGATTCTATTTTGGGGTGAGAAGATGGGTAGAAAGGCCTTACAGAGGATGTAACACTATTGCGGGCATTTAAGGCAGAAATGGTGAGGCGTGAAAGTGCCTAGCCCACTTAGAGGGTGGGGAGTGGTCAGCATAGGAAGTGCCTAAAGCTGGGACAGAAGGGAGGGAGCAGGCTGTTCAGGACTTTTCATGCCTCGTGCAGGAGTTGTGGTGCTTTCCTGTAAGTAACGGCACCCAGCAAGTGCTGAAGCTTGATTCCTTGTGTCCATTCCTTCTCCATCCAAGCTAGGAAAGAGCGGGGACCCAGATGGGTGAAAGTCTCTAAGATGTTTGTTTCCCTCCGTCAGCCCCTCCAGTCCCTTGACATCCTGGCTCCCTGGAGTCTAAGAGGGAAGAAAAGAGTAGATTGAAAATGAGAAAATACTCGCGTGAAGGAGGAAAAAGCAGCTGGAAGTACAGCACTCATTTGGAGATGGAATGAATAAATGAGATAAAATCCTAAATAAATATCTTTCATGGTACTAATTGCATTTTAAAAGCTGCCACTAGAGAACAGATAAAACGATGCTGTATTTCATTAGAGGCTTCCTTAATTCTATGGCATTTGCCAGCAAGCCTTATTAAAGTACTCTGTAATTAAAGACCAGTTCTGGGTCCTATAATTTAGAGCATTATCAAAATATGGCAAGTGACTGGAGGTAAGGACATGGAAACAAACACCACTTTCCTGAGGTCCTTGTAGATCACATGGAATGTGAGTTTTAAAAGCTCAGCCTTTGTACCGCCCCTGCCAGAGGGTCTATCCACATCGATGTTTTCCATTTGACAGGTGACAAGTCATTTTTTATTATCCCACAGGAGTGTGGATGGAGAAGTAAACTGGTTCTCTTTCTTAAATGATTTTTTTATTGCGATATAATTCTCATAACATAAAATTACCACTTTAAAGTGTACAATTCAGTGGTTTTTAGTATACGTGATACAACCACACCAGAACATTTTCATCAACCCAAAAAGAAACTCCATACCTATTAGCAGTCAGTCCCCATTCCCACCCACCCAGCGCTCACACTAATTTTCTTTCTGCCTCTACAGATATGCTGATTCTGGACATTTCATATAACCAGGATCATACGGTCTGTGGTCTTTTGCGACTGCCTTACCTAAAATATCGTCAAGATTTATCTATGTTTCAGTACATCATCTATCAGTACTTCAATCTTTTTTATGGCTTAATAATATGCTGTTGTTTGAATATGCTGTATTTGTTTACCATCTGTTGACGAACACTCGTGCTGTTTTCATTTGTTAACTATTATGACTAGTGCTGCTGTGGACATTCATGTACAAGCCTCTGTGTGAACATATATTGTCAGTTTTCTCAGATCCATCCCTAGGAGTGGGATTGCTGAGTCACATGACAACTCTACATTGGACCTTCTGAGGAGTGGGATTGCTGAGTCACATGACAACTCTACATTGGACCTTCTGAGGAGCTGCCTGACCGTCTTCCACAGGAGGGCAAAGAGCAGTGTGTAGAGATTCCAGTTTCTCCACAGCCTTGTCAACACTCGTTATCGTCTATTAATTTTTATTATAGTCATCCTAAAGGTGAGGAGTGGTATCTTACTGTGGCTTAATCTGTCCTTTAACCGTGCACATAGCTGTTCCTTGCCTTTGTTCTTCGTGGTAAACCATGAGTTCGACAAGTGGGAGACAGTCTGTGATCCTGCTTCTCCCACTCTCGCCATGGGGAACTGGCCCAGGGACCTCATCCTGACGCAGATACTACAGTGGGTGGTGAGGGAGAGTCAAGGAGATGGAGTCCTAATCCTGGTTCTGCCACTTATTAGCTAGGGTGACCCCGGGAATGTTATGAAACCTTCCTGAGCGTCCTCTCTAAAGTACTCTAAGATATGTCTCTTTCACATCTTACCATCTCTGAAATCGGGGTGTCTTAAACTGTATGTTGGTGACGCAATTGTCACTGCCAAAGTATATGCATCAAAACTTGCCTACTGGGTGTCAGCTGCCTAGGAGAGCACCCCCGAGAAAAAAAATGGAGCCTCTTCTTAGCAAAGCTATATCACTTATGCTCTTGGCACAAAGCACAACATTGTGGGGGAGCAACCAGGGCCTCCATGACTCTGAGTCAAAGGGTAATCAGAAGAGTGGACCCCAAATGGGAGAAGTCTAGGGATACTATAACCAATCTATTTCATTTGTATTTTCCTTTTTATTTATGCACGAGAGTGATAGATGGCAAACATCCCTGTTTAAGTAAATCTAAAAGATAAAATAAAAATTCTAAGTGCTAAAAAGTCTTTGTGTCAATTAATTGGCATTTTTTTCTTTTTTAGGGGAGTATAAAATTCTGACGTATTACAATCAGCGTTGAAATAAAACACAGGTACCTCTTTCCACAATGAGAGACTGTGGAGAGAACCGGATGGGACAATGTGTATGAAACACTCGCCGCAGGGCCTGGCAGAAAGCAGTCATGTTGTCAATGCAGATGGTTAAGAGTGTTATTAATAATAATGCACCTACTTAGCTAGTATGCCATGGATAACTATTGCCCTGCTCTTTATGAATAACCTCTTTCGATCCATCACCGGATGACAGCCAGGGCGGTAGTGGGCTGTGTGAGGCGACTCGCTGAAAGGAAGTGGGTGGCGAACCTCCAGATTCCATGGCTGCACTGTGACAGAGTCCTGGGAACTGCAGGTAAACCCCAGTTTGGTAGAATCTGAGGAGCACCCAGAATGTCCATGAGCAGAAGAGTCACTTTACCCACCTGCCATCCTGAGAACCCCAACGTCTGGAGACAAGGGCACAACCTGGGATTTTGCCCTTTCTCCCTGTTGTCAGAGACCCTCTCAGCCTGCAGGCGGCAAAGGAGGGAGAAAAAGCCACCTTTTCCAGGCAATCAGGGAGATGGAAGAAAATGTGATGCCTTCTGATTGTTTATGCATCGTGTTTGCTTAAAATGCCAGACATACACATACACACACCCTACAAAATCTTTTTATCTCTCTATGATATAAACTTCTTGATATCATGATGTATAACACCTCTGTGGCCCTTGGGTGCCTAACACCATACCTGGCACACACATGGATATCTGCTCATTTATTCCTTTATTTTTTTATTCAACATTTATTGAGAACCTATGCTTATTGCTAGCAATAGAACGGGAAAGGGAAGGTATGTGCCTTTTGTCTTCCAGGATCTTGCTGTCTGCAGGGGTGGGATAAGAGAAGCTTCTGTGGGGCTCATACCACTCCAAATTCAAAGCCCTGTGGAGCGAGGCAGGTAACATGGGCAAGTCCAGTGGGCAAGTGTATAAGACAACAGGAGAGCTGGCAACTTTGGCCGGACACCCGCCGTGCCCCATCAGAAGGCAGCAGCTGTCCTACTGCCTTCTGAGAATCCAGCCCACTGTTGCCACATTGCCCATTGTCCAAAAGGAGTAAGAAATCTGGATTTTCATATGAAACATTCCCCAAAACACATCTCTGTGTCGGTTCAGTCCAAAGGTTGCCGTTTGGAGCCTCTGTGCTGTTGGCTCTCTCTCCCTGGCATTTTTCTGCAGATCCATGTGTTGCTTCTTTAGGTATTAATTAGCCAGAGCTTTAGAGAAGCTTTAAACAAATAACTTAGCTTTATTAAAACACTTCTTTGGCCCAAAGAATAAATATTTTTAAAATCCCAACCCTAAGTGCTTAATCTGCTAAAATGTGCAACAAATAAAATGAACACTTTGAGAAGTGCTTGCTTCCTGTTTCAGAAGAGCCCTCGTGGCTTCCATGGTCTGATTACAGAGAATTGGCCTTATGACAAGAAGCCACAGGCAAACCAAGTCATAGTTTGAGAGGACGTAGCCAGCAAGTTGCATTAACTGCAATTTCATTACCTCGAAAATGAGCCCCTCAACTGGAGACCTAGTGACAGCCGTTGGGGCTGATTCCTTTGTCTGGACTGTCCTCTGCATCCTGCTGGGGTCACAAAACTGTAGTGGAGCTGCAGTTATGGGAGAGCACACACGACCTGGCAGACATCCCATGAGAGACAGCTCCCTGAAATGCCTTTGCACCACGTTCCATGTCCGGGTTGGAGGACAAACTCGGGTGGCAGTGTATACAAGCATGATGTATGACTCCCTCAGGGTACGAATACAGTCACATTCCTTATTTTCACCATTAATAACGCCAATATTCCTTTGTTACCAAGAAAATGTAATCATTTAACTTTTGAGGCATCACTTTAAACTTTCTAAGAATCCTAAATTCTTAGTCCAAAAAAGTCAACATTGCATCTCAAGTCCGCTCATCAGCACTGTTGTTTCAGTTGCTGCCACAAGGTGTCGCTGCTGAAGGCTGGTTTGGGTCAGGCCAGCCTCACGAACTTGCCCCAAACTGTGGTGATACCTTTGCTGGTGCAGGCCCTTGTCAGTCCACAGTAGTGCCACCTGCCAGGCTCTAACGTAGCGATACTTTCAGTTAACACACATATGTATTTCTAAAGCCTCACACTGCCAGGGTGGCTGCCGCCATTTCGCCTAAGTGTGCTCGCTCATAGGGAGGTCGCTATCCCAGGGTTCCCTTAGATGACTTCCAGAAGACTCCATCTGTGTGACCTTGAAAGTAAATTTTTTTATTTGTTCATTTTGGTTGGGAAGAAAAGCCGGCCAACCGCCCCGCTTTTGGTCCCAGGGTGCCCTTTCCTAACATCAGACTTTGGTCAATGATATCCTAACAGGCTTGTGTAAGTTTAACTCTCAGAGTGAGGGGTAAGGAGGTCTTAATCCCTTCCACCCTTTGAGACTCCGAGATGGTTCTGGAAATGTGTCTCTTCCCTCTTCCTCTTCAGAACTCTGCATATCAAGGGGTCTTAGAGAGGGACTGCCTTGCTAAATCAAGCAAAAAGTCCTGCTAATCCGTTTAGTTATCAAAGATAAAGATCTTATACCTAGGGCAGGGGGCCTGTTTGAGACACACACACACACACACACACACACACACACACACACACACACACACACATTTTTTTAACTAAAATAGCAGCTCTTCTCATAACAAAATGGCTTGTTCCAACACGACTCTCTCCTAACTGTACAGAGAAGCGGTTGGTAACTTCTCATTAAAAACTAATTCACACCTTGCCTCACAATGCCCCTGTTCCAGGTTGTTGAAGACAAGAAGAGACAATTGACACTCAAGGAAGATAAATAAATTGCCCAAGATCATACAGGGACTTGGAGAAGAGCCAAGATATAGCCCAGATCTGTCTGGTTCTAAAGTCTGAGCACTTTCCACCACTCTACCTCCTTTTCCAAGAGGTTCTGTAGACAGAAGAAGGAAGATCACCAGAAGCCGAGGTGGCCAGGAAAATTTTAAGAGAGAAGTGGAATCTTGACTTGAGCACAGAAATAGAGGTTAGGATTCTCCTAAGACACTGGAGCGGCAAGTCCCTTGCATGGATTATATTTAGAAGGCAGGGACCAGGCAGCTGCAGAAGGTTCCCAAGGAAGCACCTAGTGAAGGGGCAGCTATACAGGCGTCAGAGGTTTCTGTGGTCAATCCCTACATCCATTATACCCTATTCCTTAGTTAAAGTCTTCCCAGAATAATGCTTACTTGTCCCAGTCTCCCTTTCGGCTATGCGTTTTCATGTGACTTGGTTTTAGCCAATGAGATATAAGTAGAAGTGTTTTGTAGAAACTCCTCAGAATCCCCTAAAAATAGAACAAGTTCCCCTTTAACCCTTCTTCCTCCCTTCTTCTATTCTGGGAGATGTATGTGATGGCCGGTCCTCTAGCCATCATCTGAGATCATGAGGACAAGGGCCACATTTTAGAAATAATAGAATGATGAACCTGTAGCCTCTGTAACTACATTGAGCTGCCATACTATCCTGGACTGCCATTCTGTGAACTTCATTTAGATGTCAGGCAGAAACTTCTGTCTTGTTTATGTCACAGTTATTTTGCAGTCACATGCCACTGCATCTGTTCCTAACTGCTGTAGCCTGCCTAGCTTATTGGGGAGCCCTTGCATTTCAGGCCAAGGTCCAGTTTTTATCCCATGGGCCTATGGGGAGCAGGAACGTGTCATGACAGAGCCATGTTTTAGTAATGTTCATTTGGCATCCACTAGTGAAAAGAAAGTCCATGCTGTAGACCAGCTGGAAGGCCCTTATTGTCATATGGTTGTTGGGACGGTAAGGGAGTGGAAGGGGTGCCTAATCTTTTTTCTCAACTGGTCATTCTGAGATATCAGGCTGACCACCAGAGTTTTGTTTCCATAAAGTCTCCATAGCTTTCCAGAAGGGTGGCAAAGCTTTGGGACTGACAGGTGCTGGCACATAAGGGTGAGCCCTCCTGGGCTAAGAGGAGGCAGTAGGCAGTGGTTAAGATAAGTTTTGGAGTCAGATACCCATAGGATGGGGAAAAGTGACAAGGAAGATGGGGAGCCCTTCCTTATCAGGGTATGACTTCCATTCACAATCCAGTGGGCCAGAACTTAGGGACAAGGCCACTCTTCTCAGCAAGGAAGACTGGGAAATGAAGCCGTTATTCTAGTACTGAGCTAAACTCAGAGGCTCTGTTACTACAGAAGAAGGGAAGGTGGATTTTGGGTACAATGAGCACCTTCTAACACTCCATGCCACATCTCCTTCGGGTCTAGCCAATCCCCACTCTCTCTTTCTCAGTCTAACATTTCAAAGGAGTTGTCCACACTAATTATCTATGTTTCCTTCTTGTGTTTATTGTCCATATGGGCGAGGGCTTGTAAAAGTGCTTTAGAGAAAGAAAGGGTGAATATTATGTAAATCCATTCCTTGAAGGTGGGGCATATTAAGGGTAGAGGCGGGCTACTTGAGAAGAACGTGCGTGGGAAGGCGAGGTCAGGGGAGTCACGAGAGGCACAACTGTCCAGGAATATGCTGAGCCAAAGAGCAGACTCGAAAGCACAAGCAGGCGGGAAACCAGGCTGGAGGCTGAGGGAGATGAATCTTGTCACACTGAAAGACGGAGGTGAGAGCCCAGTGGTGGACAGGCCACGAGGTGGGCAGCCAGGAGTGGTTGGGAGAAGGGTTGGATGGGCCGGACAGGGGCTGGTGAGGGCGCGCCTTGCCAATTCTTAATCTTCCAATTCTTTGAGAATATCGGCGATGGAGTTTTCTTTTCATGTGGTACCAGCTGTGCTTTCCCAGAATGGGGTAGCTCCTTAAAGAAGTCACACGGAGTAGGACAAAAGTCGTAAGTGCAGCAATTCCTTTCTGCTTATATCTATTTATGGTGTTCGCAAGGTAACACATTCTCAAAGAGAATGTGTAAAAATTGTGAAATCTATGAAAATATAGCATTGATATCAATACAAAGCACATGTTAAGATTAATCTGGATAATTTCTGGAGTCACACTATCTGGAATCAAGTCCTGGCTCCTATGCTAATTAGCTCTGTGGCTTTAGGTAAGTGACTTAACCCCTCCGTTTCTAATTTATAAAGAGAGAATAATAATAGTACATTTAGTTACAGTAAGTTTGGTTGGTTGAAAGCAGAAAACCCAATCCAAACTGACTTTAACAGTAAAAAAAAAAAGTTATAGGCTTATGTACCTCAAACAATCTAGTCAGGTGTCCTCCCTTGGTGTGGTTGATCAATGCTCTGGCTCAGTTTCTGTAAGATTTCCTTCAGCTTTGGTCACGGTGGCAAATTATGTAAGAATTCAGATTCACCTTTGCACACCATGCCTTCCAGAGAAGAATGTTTGCATCTCCGAGTTCCTGGCAGAAGCTCCAAGACTTACTCTAGCAGGATTGAAGTGATGATGGAGGGGCACTCGTTACGGTGGCCAGGGCTGAAAGGCTCAGCATGGGTCCTGTGTGGTACCCTGGAGGTGGATAAGGAATAGGCTTCTCTGGGGCCTGCTGCACATTTCAAAGTCAGAGACTGTTGGGAAGGAGGAAGGGAAAATGCAAAGATGGGAAGCAAGCTGGAGGAATCTGCTGTATCTATGGGCGTCGTTTTGGTTCAGGGCCTTTTCCCCTAGCAAAGACAGAACCAGTTTGTTGTAACTAGGGAAATTTTAACATGCTCATAAAGGAAAAAGACATTATGGGCGACACAACACCATGCCCACACTCCTCCTTGGGAAGTGCACTGTAGCCCAGGTTGACAGCAGCTATGTGGTCCTTTCTCCAGGGTTACAGTATGACTTACCATGGGTCCCAGGCACTTTTGACTCCACGGTCCCCTTCTTCCATAAAAAATATTAAAAATTGTATCTTATTACTAAGTTGGTATAAAGGTTGACTATTGCTACTATATATTAAAACATTTTGTCCAACTTTAAAGTTCATTTTTTTCTCCCAATTTAAAAAATAAATTAAAGCATTTTTGTGGGTCCCTAAAAGTGTCATGAGCCCTGGGCACAAACCTATTAGGCCCTGTACCTGTTATGTCTAATGGATGAGTTGGCCCTGCCTTTAGCCCCAGTGAACACACCATCAGAGAAAAATTTTCGCTATCCACCTCTCTGAGAATTTTGTCTTCTTTATGTCGCCCATCTCAGCCCTTCTGGAGCTCCTTCTGCCATCTTGCTTTTGAGAACTCCAAGTTGTCTGATGTTTCCGTGGCAGAATGAAGAATCCAGATCCCTATCAGAGCCATAAAATTTTATAGGCAAGATAGAGGCCTGGGAGAGACGGCCTGAAAATATTAGCTGGACTCACCTAAGGGTGGAAAGAAAAGTGTCCTGTGCAATGTGCAGGCATTGGAGCTATTTTGTTTTAAGACAGCTGTGATCCCCGGCCCGTGAATGAGCAGTGGGGAAAAATCCTGAAAGGGTCTGACTACCTGCTCACTTTCCTCCCTTTTGTTTTAATGATAAGCTTCTATAACCTTGAGGATGTTCATCCTTTAAAAAAATTAAATCATTCAGTGTATGTTAGGTTATGCTGTGCTAACAAACAATATCCCAATTAGTGCTTAAAACAACAAAGATTTATTTCGTATTAATTCTACGTGTCCATCTTGGCGTGGCTGGGGGCCGTCCTCCGTGGTCCTCAGTCAGGGACCCAAGCTGATGGGGTAGGTGCCATATGGAATGGTGATAGGAGCAGTGGCAGGAAGAAATAAAATATGACAAATTGTGAATTGGCTCATAGAGTCCGCCACCTGGAAATGACCCATGTCACTTCAACTCACTTTTTCTCGGCTTCCAAAACTCACATGGCCTCATTGAGAGGGTGGGGAAATGCAATTCTATCAAGTTTTCAGGAGAGGGACAGTAAGAACACGGGTGGCCAGCCTTAGTGATTATGATTTTTCCACTGAATTCTTATAAAATTTGTACATAGTAACTAATTGGTCCATTTTAGGGTTGAGGAAACAGGCTGGGTTGCTAACATTGCTGGGTAGAGGAAATGTCATTCACCTGAGAAGCTGCAGGTGACATCTTGTGGTAACCAAGAAGCAGCTGACTTCTGGAGGAGGAGCAGGTGACCTGCTCTCTGGCCTCCAGGAAGAGTTATCAGGATAGCACTGGCCTGCTGAGCGAGGGAGGCCCAGGGCTTGGGGACTTGGGGTTGTAATAGATTATAATAGGGCCAGGGCTTCTGGGGAAATAAGGGAGGGTTTCTCCTGGTGGTTCCATGAGACATGGGGTCTTTGAAGAGTGGAAAAAATGTGGCCTCATTTTGTACTCAGCCTGGACATGTCATAATGTGTGACGCTGTATGTGATGTCATGACGTGTGGCACTATACGTGATGAGAGACTTTGTGGACAGGTTTAGGAAGTATAGATAATGACATTGCATCATGTTCATAATATAAACTAAGGGAAAAAAGCAGGATACAAAAAATGCAACAGTAAACTACAATTTTAAAAGAATGCGTGTGCACGATATCACTTATATGTGGGGCATAAACCTAAAAGCAACAAACAAACAGGACAAACAGACAGAGACTCATGGATATGGACAATAGACTAAGGGGGAGGAGGAAGGTAGATGGGGTAAAAGGGGTTCAATATGTGGTGACAGAAAGAAATCTAACTATGGGAGGTGAACACATAATGCAGTATATGTATGCCTTACTGTTAAATTATACACCTGAAACTTACTGGATTTTGTTTACCAATGCCATCATAAAAAAATTAATTAATTAATTAATTTTTAAAAAAGAAGAAAAATAATTTGGAAAACAAAAAATAAAAAATAAAACAATGTATGTAGCAGGTAGGAATCTCAGCTTGCAAACTCTATGAGTGAGAAGTATTTAATTCCTTTATTTCCTTTTAATCAACTTAATTCTGCCTCTGAGCCCTCCCTTATCCTGGTGGGAATTTACCCTCGAGTGATTCTGAGCACTCTCTACCACCACAGGTGTGCTGGGGTCCGTGATCCTTCGCAGCCTGCGATTTTTGGTCAGATGTAAACACTGCAGCCTGCCCCACACCCCCATCCTCAGCTCAGTCCCTGTGGGCTTTAGCGCCTGGCCCGGGCCCAGGGATCTTGGAGAGGCTGGACTTGCTTCCTCTGACACGCCATCTGAAGCATCATCATCACCTCCCTCCTGTTGTCCTCGCTGTTCCTTTCTCCCTTCATCCCTAACTCTCTCTGCCATAAGCCCCACCTCTCTCCTAACCCCTTGCAGAACTCTTAATCTCTTCAAAGGGTTTAAGTTTTTCAAAAGGAGGTATATGAGCCCTGCTAAAATATTTGAATAAGGGGATTACTAGCAAAATGGAAACTATACAATTTGAAAAAATTTCTCACTACAAATGCCTAGAAATGTTGAGCTTTCAAAAAAAAAAAAAGAGGAAAAAACCCTTCAGGTACCAAGTCTAGAGCCAAGATTCCATCTTCCTTCAGGATGCAAGAAGCAATGGGTAGACCAGTGGGTAAATCTAAAAATCATCATAATAATTTAAAAACTTAATTTAGGGTATATAAAAATGAGATGGGACTAAAGTACTAGTTAACAATAACACATAACATGAGAGGGTAATGACCCGATTCAATGTTTTAATGTCATTGAATTGTTTAAGAGGGGAACAAAGACATTAACTCACTTTATATTTTATAACACCAAATATGCATGTTCAAAATTTTGCATATCCATTAAAATAACGTAAACCGAGTGTGCATCCTACACGAGGGAAGGAGGTTAGACAAAGCCTGGATTTTCATCTGAAAAGGGAGGTGGAGGTAAAATACACTGAATAATATATGCGTTATGAGTCAGGAAAAAACTCTGCCATATGTGTGTGTGTGTGTGTGTGTGTGTGTGTGTATGGAGAGAGAGAGAGAGAGAGAGAGAGAGAGAGAGAGAGAGAGAGACGACATAAAGGAATTACCTCCCAAGGTTATGGGAATCATTTATGAAAAGTGAGGGGCCAGGTGAGTTTTATCTTCTTTGTCATACTTATAATGAGCAGCTTGCAAAGTGGTCCCCACCTCCTGGCACTCACACTTGTGTAGTCCTCTCCTACAATGCAATAGGGTTATTCTCGTGACAATAGAACACGACAGATGTGATGGTATAGCACTTCCTGTTGAGGTTACAAAAGACTGGTTTGCATCTTGGGCTCTCTCTTTCTCATTTTCTCATCATTTGTTCTTGGGGAGGACTTTGTCATGAGCAGTCCTATTGAGAGGCCCAGCTGTGGCCTCCTGCCAACAGACACACGAGTGACCTTGGAAGCGAATCCTTCAGCCTCACATGAAGCTTTCAGGTGACAGCAACCCTAGAGTCCCTGAGTCAGAACCACGTGGCTACGCTGCTCCTGGTAACTGAGAGAGAAACGTTTGTTGGTTTAAGCTGTTAAGTTTGGGAGATAATTCATTATACAGCAATGGATAATGAATACAATATTTTTTGTGTGATTTTCAATTTCTATTTAATGTACATATATTGCTTTACCGCCAGAAAAAAATGTTTTTAAATGACCAATCAAGCAAATCCTTCATTCCATGTGCTAAAGAACAACCTGTTCAGTTACCTCGTTACCAACGATGCCTGGCACACCTATACCACCCAAAGTCAACCATGTCTCCAGTGTGAAGAGACCAGACACACCAGTGGGCCTGAACAGGGGCAGTCCTTAATTTTGGTTTTGCCAGGGACCCTGAACTTGCAAAATATCCCATACAAAGGGAAGATTCTTTTTGTGTAAGCCAGGTCTTACAAATGTAGCTAAAAATCAGTTTATTTCCTTGGGAAATTGGATAACTTTTAAACTTGGCTTTCTGCCTTGTATGTTGTATAAACAACATTCCATTCCAGTGTATTAGTTACATTGTTGTGTACACAGAGTTAGTTTCTAAATATAGAGCATTGCACTTTGGGAACACATATTTTTCTTTTGAAGGCAGACAGGCCTAGAAGAAAGTGTGGAGTGGTGGAGACAACTCTGTGCTAGTTCTCTGGCTCTGGGACAAGTTGCTTTGCCTCTCTGGGCCTCATGTGTAAAATGACAGGTTGGAGTATACAGTCTCCCATAACTCTAAAATTCTGTTTAGTGATAGTCCTGCCTTAACCTCCCTCCCACGGAATTTTGAGTCTTCAGTGACAAGCCATCCCAAAGCCGACCTGAGCCTCCCGCGTGAGGGACCCTGCTCTATCCAGGAGGGAAGACCCTAGCTGCAGGGGGCTCTTTAAATTTAAATTAATCGAAGTTACCTAAAATTAAAATTCAGTTTCTCAGTTGCAGTAGTCACATTTCAAGTGCTCGATCGCCCCACGTGGCGAATGACCAATGCGTTGGGCAGCACGGAGTTCGGACACGTTCATCCTCCCAGAAAGTTCTCTTGGACAGCATTACTCCAAGGTCTTGCCTCTGCTTGTGGTCTAAGAACCAGCACCAGCATCGCCTCATCCTCAGAGATCAAACCTGCATGTTAACAAGATCCCTGCACCCAGCGAGTTTGAGAAGTAGGGCTTTAAGGAGCCTTCCCCACCCAGCAGGTGGCTAGGAGGACAGAGTAGGACTTAATTGTGTGGCCTCTGTGTAGAATCTATGGACTCATAGCTCGGCTCTCTTTTCAGCTGTGTGACCTTATCTACCACATAGGAAAATCTGAGAGTATAACAAGATACAGCAATAATCATGGTGCCTAGTAAATGCTCTTTAAAGGGCCCTTGTTTGGATTTGATGCGAGACCGACCAAGAGTGGCTCTTCTCTCTCACCACCACAGGGTGGCACTGTGTCACAACGTCCTTTCTTCGGCAGGTTTCTATTCTAACTGGCTGCCCCACAGGAAGCCAGAATTTGTCCTGAGACTTCCAGGTCTCTGTTTCGGATTACCAAGCACGACCCGGCAGGCTGGACACCAGTCCAAGCATTCATCTGACAGATAATGGGAAAACAGGCCTTAGGTTTGTGCCCAGTTGGAATGCAAAAGAAAGGTCAGCACAAAGTGTTGAATGAGGACTGTGTGAAAGTCGTGCAAGCAAGGGGCAAAGCTAAGGAGAAGGAATACAGTGATTTGTAAATCAGCTTCTGAATGACTTGGGCTCTTCACCACACAGATTCAAGCTATGGCTCTTGGCCAAACAAACGGTGTGAGACAGAGAGAGAGAGAGAGATTAGGCAATTAGGTGTAGATGGTGGGGGATTTGTTTAAGGGGTCGATTTCTAAAGTTTCTCAAACTTTAGTCTCCATCGCAGTCACCCATTAAAACACAGATTTAATCTGTTAAAACACACATTGCTGGGTTTCATCTTTAGAGTTTCTGCAGGTCAGTGGGGTGGCCTGGTCATTTGCGTTTCTAGCAGATTCCTAGATGATGCCGAGGCTCTGATCCGGGGCAGTTGTTTGAGCATCACTGCTTTAAACTTCTGAAAAGCTCTCTTGGCATCCCTCTCTTGGGAGGTGGGGAGGGGGTTCCCTGAGTGTGGTTTAGCCAACAGCCTCCTCTTCTCCCCCAAGGCAGCTGGGGCCCTTCGCAGCCCTTTCCAGTCCAACACCAACAAACTACTGAAACTTGCTGCAAAATCTTGGCTAGCTGGGCCTGTATTGATTTTGTTCTCAAAGCCTTTCAAGTGGCCGCTGCCTCTGTGGTCTTCCTGTAATGCCCAGTTACAAAACCCAGTGGCTTCCATGATGGTTGCTGCAGACTCTTGTCCTTCTGGAGAGAAACCTGGACTCCCAGGCCACTAGGGTCAGCCTTGTGTTTATCTTGAAACCCCAAGGTCTCAGGGGTCAACTCCTTTCACCGGCTTATTTAAAAGCCATATGGATAATGGCTAAGGGGAGTGGTCAAGGACTTGGGTCTCATCTCTAACTTCTTTTCCACCAGTTAACAAATATTGATCATGGCCCTGCTATGTGCAAGTGAGGAACAAAACCATACACAGTGTTCTCAGGACCTTTTCTAGTTCAGCACTGCTTGTTGGCTAGGTCAGGGGTAAAGGAAGTGAGATAACCTCAGCTGAGCCCAGCACCATTCTTGCCAATATTTAAACCAGGTCAATTCTTCCAGCCTAGTGCACCATTTAACTCTTGTGGTAGCTGAACTGTTTGCTAGTCCTGGTGGCTCAGTGAGGCCTCGGGAGGGCAGGAAGTTCTGGAAAGAAACCGAGACCCATGAGCCACTAGGGTCAGCCTTGTGTTGATCTTGGAACCCCAAGGTGTTAGAGCTCAGAAGTAAACATACTAAAGCAAGGTAGGTGGCCCAGCCAGGAGCCTGCAGCTGGGTTCCAGCTCCTACTCACCACTAATTGGCTGTGCAGCCTTAGGACAAGTCATTTACCTCTCTGTGCTGTTTTTGTTTGTCATTTTCTAATTTTTGTGGAAATAAGACCACAGTATCAGTGTGTTTTGAAATGTCACTTTCACAGTTTACTAAAAATTCTGCAGGCAGAAGTGAGGGGAGAAGCCACCAACCCAAAGTGGTAACTACTTTTTCTCAGTTTTTAAGCTAGCCTTTTACAGGTTTTATTTACATAAGAAATCCCCCTGCAAGATCCCCCACATACACCCCCACCCCTCACATCCACTTTTCCAGAAATAGGTTAGAATTCACAAAGGAGGGAAGTCTTGTAGTTACAAGTAAATAAACTTTTATTATATGTTTGAAAAATGATTCAAGTAGATATTTCGTAAGCAAGTGGAATAATAGTAAACAAGGTGAAATATATACTCTTGAAAAGAGATTTTGTATAAAACAAGGAGAATCTCAATAAACAAGGTAACACACACATCTACAAGAGCTCAGAGATACATTACGAATTTAATTTAAAAAAGGGATCGTGATCATTAGAGAATTGCAGATTAAAACAACAAGATACCACTACACACGCCTAAGAGAATGGCTAAGATTCAAAGCACTGACAACACCAAATGCTGATGAGAATGTGGAGCAGCAGGAACTCTCATTCATTGCTGGTGGGAATGCAAAATGGTACAGCCACTCTGGAAAACAGTTGGCAGTTTCTCACAGTTAAGAATATTCTTACCATGTAATCCAGCAATTGCGCTTCCATAAATTGAAAACTTATGTCCACACAAAAATTGCATATAAATGTTTACGGCATATTTATTCATAATTGTGAAAACTTGGAAGCAACCAAGATGCCCGTCAGTAGATGAAGGAATAAACGGTGGTATATCTAGATAACAGAATATTGTTCGGCTCTAAAAAGAATTGAGCTATCAAGCCATGAAAACACAGGGAGGAATGCTAAGTGCACATAACCAGGTGAAAGAAGACAATCTGGAAATGCTACACACTGAATGTTTCTAAATGTAAGACATTCTGGAAAAGGCAAAACTATGGAGACAGTAAAAAGATTAGGGGTTGAGGATAGGGATGAATGAATAGGTGGAGCACGGAGGATTTTTAGGGCAGTGAAACTACTCTGCATGATACTACAATGGTGGAATCATGTCTTTATACATTTGTCAAAACCCATAGTATGTATAACACCAAGAGTGAACCCTAACGTAAACTACGGACTTTGTGCCAAACTATGGATACTGTGCCAATGTAGGTTCTTAGGTTGTGACAAGTGTATCCCTCTGGTGAGGGATATTGATAGTGGGGGAGGATGTGTGTAGGTGGGGAAGGGTGGGGCAACAACAGTGTATGGGAACTCTGTACCTTCTGCTCAATTTTTCTGTAAACGAAGCACTGCTCTAAAAAAATAAAGTCTATTTAAAAAGGAGGGATCGTGGTATTCAAAATTTTTAACTTTTTGAACATCTGCCATAAAGTTCTTTTAATTATGGGGGATTACTTATTTTCATCATTACCATGTCTTGAAATACTCTTTTAAAATATTATTTTAATGCCTGTATACAATGCAAATATATAAATGTATCAGGATCTCTTTAATTATTTTCTGAATTTTGGATATTTGATTTCCTTTGCATGTGTGTTGCTATTATAAATAATACTGCATTCATATCAAATACTTACTGAAGGCTCGCTGTGTGCCAGGTACTATTAAAAGTACTTTGCAACTATTAACAAATATTTAATCTGGATAACATCCCTAAAATGTTTTACAATGCCCATGTGTATCAATGGGGAAACCGAGGCCCAGAAAAGTTGAATGGCAGAGCCAGGATTTGATCCATGCAATCAGGTTCCAGTACCTGTGCTCAAATCCAGCGTGCTAGGTTTAAATGTGTTGCCAGTCATTCCTTCTATTCTGGAAGAGGAATTCCCAGATGAAAAGGACATGGATGTTCTTCTCATGGCGCTTAATGTACGTGTTCGACCTGCATTCCAGAGAGCGTCATATTCCCCCTCCTCCTGCAGGGCTGAGGGGGCAGGCTCATCTCAGCATGGCCCACACTATTATATTTGTTCACATTTTTTAATCTGATAGGTTGAAAATGAGATTTCATGATGGCTTGAATTTTCATTTCTTTGATTTCTAGGACACCTCAGCATTTCTCTTAGGTTTACTAGTCATTTGTTTGTTTCAGCAAATAAGCTGATGTGTCATTTGTCTTTATTTTCCATTAAGATTTTATTTTAATGTTTTTCTTAGAGAGCTGAATAACTCTATATACATTGACTAGCAAATCTTTGCCTGTTATATTTATTGAACCATTTTTCTCAGTTTATGAAGTTTCATTTTATTCAAAGTGTTGTTTCATAATCAGTCATTTTTCATTTTTTATAGTAAAATCTATTCCCCCTCCCCAACCCACAAACCGTGCTTTCTTTATTCCTTACTCCTTAGAAAGTATTGGGCCCAAGAGAATCAGTTTTCCCCTGGATCTAGGGCTTGTAAAGCAGGTCCCATAACTTCTTCCTTCTCTGGATCCACAAGTCTCCAAAACTCCACACAAACTAACATACAAACCCTATCCAGAAGTTCCGGTGGCAGCCCGTGCCGTGATGCTGAGCTCAAGGCTCCCCTCCTTGTAAACCAGGTATTTGTGAGTTGGGAGCTACCTATGTTCTAGAAAGGTTTTAACATAGACAGTTGAAACAAAAAAGCATGTTCATCCTTTGAGGACCTGATGGGCATGAAGGTCAACTACAGCCCTAACTACAAGAGAAGCGGGGAGAGAAGGCCTGACCTCAGCAGTGGTCTTTGCATTCCACCAAGTAATTGTTGCCTCACATTCATGTTGGATGGGATTTCCCAAGGAGAAAGGAAAGGCAGAGGCTGGGCAGCCAAAAATTCAACAACCGTCCTTTACAGAGGAAGGCCAGCCAATCAGTCTCTAAGGCTGTGCTCACTGACCAGAGGTGGAAAGTGTTCAAGGGGCAACAGGGGGCTTCAACCCATAGTAACAGGTCTCCAGGAGGCAGCAATGGAGGCTCTCAGAGGAAGCTTTATCCCGGTGACTCCTAATCAGGGACAATTTTGGCAATATCTGAGGACATTTTGGGTTGTCACAACTTAGGGGAGGGTGTTATTGGCATCTAGTGGGTAGAGGCCAGGGATGCTGCTAAACATCCTGCCATGCACAGAACACCCTCACCTCCTTGCCTCAGACCCAAAGAATTATCTGGACCAAAATGTCAACAGTGCTGAGGTTGTAACAACTGCTTTGTCTAGAGGTCCTCACAGGTCATGTTAGCTCACCATACCTGTCTGCTTACAGAGGACAACAGCCCAGGCACTTGGCCAGAATTCAGGGCCAGACTCCACTCCCACAGCCAGGGTAGGAGAAAGGAGCAGTGATTGAAAAGGGGAAGCAACCATCCTAAGCAACTAGAGCTCCTGTGCAGGTTATGATGACTGAGACAAAGGAATGAGACTGGATAGGGATGTGTTTGCTAACTTAACTAAACACAGGATGCTGGCACAGGCAGATGCTAGAGATCGGGCAGGATGGCCCAAGAGGCCGGGGTGGGCTGGGACCAGAGGTGAGAATCTGTGACTTCAGCTCCAGAGAGAAGAGAGACGAAGGATAAGGAACTGTAGGTGAGACTGCTGGTTTCCAGTCAGAACTTGAAATCAACAGTTTAGTCCTTGAGTCTTGTCTCAGTTAGGTTAGAGTTTCCTTAAACACACCATGGGGGGGGGGGGGGGGTCAGGAGAGCAACACGAGATCTCCAGTGTGGCAGGAGTTTGTATAATGGGGAAATAAGACAAATATCTATTTGTTTTCGAGCAAATATCTATTTGTTTTCAAGCAAAAATTAAAGCTCAGCATAATCTTCTTTTGGAGGAATATCATTTTAAGAAGTGTAGAGAAGCCTATTAATAGACTTAACTCCTCCAAGTTCTCTCTAGTTTCTGACAGGTACAGATGGTGCTAATTTTTATGGCATACCTTACATTTGCAAAATGCTTTTTCATAACACTTTTCAGAGTGCTTAGCAAGTTTTAGCATCTCAGCAACCCTACGAGGTGGGCACTAGCATTCCCATCGGACAGGCAAGGAAACCGAGGCATGGAAAGGCCACGCTGCTCACCTACAGCCACAGGTTAGCTAGTGACTGCTGTGTGCCACCAGGGCCCCCTTGTTCTCCTTTTATAGGAAACATCGAGGTCGGTTCCAAGGGGCTTTTGAGAACACTTAGGTACTGTGACCTGGGCACTTTTCCCTTTCTGTTGTTTTACTTGTGGTGAGCATACTCTCCTCCTCCTGGCTGCCCTCTCACACTTGAGTTTGGCACACTTTCCCCTTTGGAGAAAAACAATCTCTTAGCAGTCATCTACTTACAATTTGTCTCACGTGGCCAGGAGCTGCTTAGCAGCTGCTGATTTTTGTGAAAGGCTGAATTAAACCAAAGGAGGAGTTTGCCTTAGGAAGATTCAAGTGTGGAGAGAAAGTCCCAGGAATTGGCTTCCATTTGAGGAGTAGTAAACTGTCCTAACCTTCATTTTACTAAATTGGTGCTAAATGCTATTGGGAACACATTTGTTTCATTTTTTTCTCCTTGAGATGGATTTCTTTTAATTCTAGATTTATGTTAAACTAGTGTATAATTGTTTGGAATTTTTTTTTGGAATTATTAATAATCCATTCAAGATTGTTCAAGGGGCAACTATTTTAGCATTGGAAAATATTTATATATATCTTAGGGAGTTATTATTCTGGATACAACTATAAGTAAAATAAAACTATAAGTATATAGTTTTAATTACAAGAAATATATTCTAAACAGCAATTGTACATTTATTCACATTCTTCTTGATTTTTGAGTCAGATTCCCTTCAAGTTTTCCAAATATTTTACATGCCCACCAGCAGTATATAAGAGTTCTAGTTACTCCATGACCTTACCAAAATTTGGTAAGACCAGTTTTTAAAATTTTAGACATTCTAATATGTGTGTAGTTCTACATCATTGTAGTTTTAATTTGCATTTCCCTAATGACTAACAATGTTGAGCATCTTCTCTGAGCATATTTGTATCTTCCCTAATGAAAGGATTGTTTAAATCTTTGCAAAAGTACACTTTTGCACAGTGATCTGGTGCCCTGTGTGATTGATTTGTCAACAACCATAGTGCCGTGACCTGCTGGTTGAGACGCTGATTCAACCCCTCTAAGTGTACGATCAAATCTTAGTATTGATAAAAGCTAACATTTATGGGGTGCGTATGACATGCCAAGCCCTGTGCTAAGTGTTTTATGCATGTTAATTCACAACTTGACCGAAATCACACAGCCAGTTCAGTGGTAGAGCTAAGACTCAAGGAGTTGTGTGGGGATGTGGGAGAGAGGAACAGAAAGCAGCATCAGTGGGCAGCGTTGAGAGTTCATCTGTGGTTTCTCTATACCTTAAGTAGACAGGGGATAGATGTTGGAATTGACTCAGAATCCCAAGTTTCGCCAAGTGCAGAGGACCAGTGACTGACCTGGTAGAAGTGATTGATGAAGTGGCCTTGGCTGATAGAGAAGGGGCTGAAGACAGAAGGGAGAGGAGCAATGAGGGTATTGGAGAGCTCTGAAAGGGCAAGAGAGTGCTGAAAATATGGATGGCTTTAGGTAAAGTGGGATGTAGGAATTGGGAAATTCAGAGGTGGTGAGGTTCCTGGTGCTGATGGGATCCAGGGCACAAAGAGGTTTGATGATAGGAATCAGAATTGGAGGGAGGTGTCACTGGATGGCTTGAGTCTCAAAAGATATATTCACTTATCTTTATTTTCTTCTAGAGAAAATCCTGACATTTAGATGTACTTGAGCTATTTCCTATTTTTTATTCATATATTATTTTTACTTAATAAAATCTATCAATCCTTTCCCCTGGTTTTGGGTGATGCTTTAGGGTGATCAGCTATCCCAGTTTGCCTAGGACCATCCCAGTTTTAGCTGAAAGTCCCACATCCTGGAAAACTCCTCATTCCTGGATGGTTGGTCATCCCTAAAGCCATGGATTCTCTCTTTCTTCAATGATTACATATAGCGTTCCAATTGGTTCTCTTTTCATTTTCATCTCTCTTCTCTCCTACTGAATTTATTCTGAAATCCAGCTCTGATTGTTCTACTCCTTATTAACTGCAGCACAAAAGAACGAACCTCACAGACTGGTAGGAACTTACCTCTTCAATTCTAATTCCATTACTCCCTTCAGGTGCCCAATGTTCTAGCCACCTCGACTTAAACATAATACCCCAAACACTCTCCACCCCAGGCTTTCCTATCTCAGGCATCTGTTCAAGGTCTTTTCCTTCTCTGAATTGTCTCTCCCTTCCCAGCTTGCCCACATCCCATTCTTCCTTTCAGATCCTTCTTTGATGTAACCTGGTCCTGAAGACTTATTCCTTAGATATTCATAGAACTCTGAGCTCCTCTATTAACTATAACAAGATAGCAAGTGTTAGGCTATCAGGCACCAACTGGCAACAACAAACAAGCAAAAAATAGTCATGGGTAGATCCACGTTCAGGCATGGTTGGATTATAGGGATTAAACCAAGTCATCTAGAGTCTGTCTCTCTTCTTCCATCTCTCACCTCCAGGTGACCTCTCTCCTTGGGCAGGTTCTCCCCTCATAGCTGTAAGACAGCATCAACAGCTTATTGGGCTTCATTACTCCAAGGAGTGGAAAAAGAGTGGGCATCATTGTTCCATCATCCCTAAAAGAAGTCTCAAGACATCCTCTGATTGAACTACCTTATTGCATCACTAGCCAGAAGGATAAGCAAGGTCACGTGGTGGCACAGGTGGTGGGTGTACACTGCACAACACTGGGAGGCCCCATTCACGCAGACTGCACCACCAGCTGCGGGACTGAGAAAGTCCCTTCACATTTCTGGGCCTCAATTTATTCTTCAATCGGGCAAGAGTGGCAGATGGTTTCGGTAACTTCCAGTTGTACAGATCCACTATTCTATTGTTCTGTGACTCTCTCAGGCTTAATAGTATTTTATTGGCTTAGCCTCTTAAGCTCTTTTTCCTCTATGGTCATCTTCTTCCAAAAAAAACAAGTGGGTATGAGGTCTTCTTTAAAAGAGCAAGCAAAGAAGCCCAAAGAAATTAAGATGTGAAAATTCTCAATTTCATATAGCCACTGGTTGTATTCTGTTTTGGGCAACAAGCTATGATGTGGCCACAATTTGCATTATATACTAAATGTTCTATGTGTATTAACTGGTCTGGTTTCTCCTAGCAACCCTTATGAAACAAGCATACTGTACTTGTTATTTCTTCCCATTTTTTAAATCAAGTAAAAATAAAGTCTGGAAAGGTGATGGAAGTTGCTCAAGGCCACACATTTATTGGATTTGAACCTATGTTTGCTGGGCTCCAAAGGTTTGCTCTGAATCAATATGCAGAATCACCCACTAGTCAGAGTCGGCATTGGAGCTCGTAGATTCTCAGCCAGGGCTCCTTTCCTTAGAGAGTAATGTGTCCGTGTGTGCAAGAAAGTGGATGTTTTCAAGAAAGATTCAAGTTTATAACAATTTTACATTTGGAAAATGTATTTTTATAACAGAAAATACAGAAAATAAAATTCAATAAAATATTCTTGGCAAATGGGGATACACAGATGAGAAGTGCTTTTGAACGTATCAGAATCTTGGGTGGGGAGTAAACTTGAGATTTTTATGTTGATCTAAAGAAGACATAGTTTTTTTAAAAGTTAAGAAACACAGATGCTTTCTCTCAGTCTCTGTTTCACCGCCCAGGGCTATGTGTGTTCTAGGAACCTTTCACAGTGAGGCCTGGTTGAGCAGCGGAACCGGCCTCCGGAGGGAACAGTGCATGGGCTGTGAGTCAGGCAGCCTCTTCCCCCAGCACCGTTTACCTGGGTCTTTGTTCAACCCTGGTGTAACAGGAACCACACAATGCAAACATGATCAAAGAGACCTTCCTCTGGGTCACTGCAGAGAATGAGAACTTTTTATCTGAAAACATCACGTTAAAGAAGGGGCACCATGCAAGTCAGTGGAAGACTCTTCTGAGGCAAAGAGAAATGAAGGCAGTCTGCGTCCTGGCCGTGGGGCCCCATCTCTTCGTGGTTATAGAATCATGAATAATTTTCTTGTATTCCAGCTCACTGGTCAGCGGGTGGTACACTGACCTATTTATTTGCAGACCTAGATTTTTCTGTATAAAACTGGAGACTTTATTCTGGCCTTGGCTTGAACTGGTACTTGCTACCCATAAATCCTACCTGAATTTGTCTATGAATTTGGTGGGAGTCATTGTGTGATCAACCAGATACCTTTAGTACTCCTCCTGGCACATTAGGATTATACTTCCTTGCCCCTTGAAGTCAGGTGCGGCTACATCTCTTATGCTGGTGAGTAAAAGTGAACAGAACCGAGGCATGTCAGTGCCAGGTAGAAGTTGTAAAAGCCAGTGCACAGATTCACAGTCTCTCTCTGGCAAAGCAACAGGCAACATCTGAGGCAGGGCAGCTCGCTCCATTGGCTTGGGCCCCTGAATGACTGTTATGAGCAGATTCTCCCTGCTTATACCTGATGGATGTGCGACATGAAAGAGAAACAAACCTCTGTTCCTTCAAGCCACTATGATGCTGAGCTTATTTGTTAACACAGCATAATCTCGTGAAACCTGATTGACCCAAATTCCTATTCACTCCAAGACTGGTACCACCACGCACCTCAGTAATTAATTATATAGTGGTTTCCTTTAATTTATCATTATTTCAGGCATTTTAAGCTTGCCCCTACTCATTTGAAACCAAGCTTCACATCTTATATTTCCACACCTTTCACAATAGTTCAGGGTAATGGTTAAGTATTCTGGCTTTAGTAGTTTAGTGGTCCAAATCCCAGGTCTATACAGTGTAAACTGTATATCTGTGATATAATCTGATCAAGCCTCAGTTTCCTTGTTTCTAAAATGGGGATAACAAGGTCTACCTCCTAGAATGGCTGGAAGATTGGAAAGTGCCTGGCATACCGTAAGAGCTTGATTATTTAGCTATGACAGTGCTGACCACACAGGAGGTGCTGAAATGCTACCTGACTGGCCTTATTAGCAAGATTTTCTAACTTTGGGCCAGGAGCCATAGCAACTTATAAGTCCTCCCTTACAACTGACAAGTCCTCAAATATTTGGAGACAGCTCTCATGCGCATTAATCATATTCTTTTAATATAACAGCATCAATCAAAGCCACAATGAGCTACCATCACACCTACTAGGATGGCCATAATTAAAAAGTCAGGAATAACAAGTGCTGGTGAGGATGTGGAGAAACTGGAGCTCTCACACACTGCTATGGGAATGTAAAATAATATAGTAGTTTTGGCAAACAGCCAGGCATTTCCTCAATACGTTATTATATGACCCAACAATTCAAATCCCAGGTATATTTACGGCAGATTTATAAGAGCCAAGAAATAGAAACAACTCAAAAGTCTATCAGCTGATGACTAGATAAGCAAAATGTGGTATATCCATACGATGGAATATTATTTGGCCATAAAAAAGAATGAAGTACTGACGTAAGCTACAACATGGATAAACTTTGAAAACATTATGCTAAGTTAAAGAAGCCAGTTACAAAATTGTATGATTCCATTTATATGAAATTTCTAGAATAGGCAGATCGTAGAGACAGAAAGTAGATTGCCAGGGGCTAATCTTGGGGGGCTTGGGAGATAATAACTTGGGGGGGCTTGAGTGATAATGGCTAAAGGGTAGGGGGTTTCTTTATGGGATGATGGAAATGTTCGGTGAATTAGTGGTGATAGTTACAGAATATTGTGAATATACTAAAAGCTACTAAACTGTATACTTTAAAAGGATGAATTGCATGGTATGTGAATTTTATCCCAAATTAAAAAATAACGTTGTCATCATCAAAGCACAGGTAGGCTCCTCTCTGCATGAGGCTTTTCTAGCTGCAGGATATTTAGATATTCATATGGCATGTATGGTTAGAAGCT
This sequence comes from Pteropus vampyrus, assembly GCF_000151845.1. Taxonomy (NCBI): domain Eukaryota; kingdom Metazoa; phylum Chordata; class Mammalia; order Chiroptera; family Pteropodidae; genus Pteropus; species Pteropus vampyrus. The sequence continues at coordinate 354,655 of NW_011889234.1, read as the reverse complement.
TACAACAAAAGGTAGCAATGAATTGGGCAGACATGGGTGATCGGGTAAACAGCACTTCTCTAGAAGAACCTACTTGTCAGAAAGGGCACCTTGGAGCCTCTCGGAAAAGCTCTGCAGGAAGCGGCCCAGTTCTGACCTCTCCGGGAACCTGGGAGGTGGAGTCAGTGACCCCTCAACTGAAAATCTGTGCAAACACACGGATGGTTCAGCCAGCAGTTTCTGAAGCCAGGTTCTTTTATGTGGCTAAAGAGGAAGGCAGGTGGGATGTTGGAAGTGGGAGGATGGCAGAAAGGGCAAAGCCAAAATAGATGACACGTTAGCCACACTGAGGTTGCCTTTGAAAGTCAATGAATAAGGCAGTCAGTGTTCAGTGGTCAACTTGCCCCCCTGCATATTTTACAGTGCTATATCCTGGGATGGCAGACAATGCCGGCTGCCAGCTGTTCTCAAAGTATATTCTCTGGTCATTGGCATCAACTGGGAAAATGGTGAAGGGGAGGAAAAGGACAAATCTGAGATTTAACAAGCACTCCAGGTGATTCTGATGCACACTAAAGTTTGAAAACCACTGACTTATACACTGTCTGTTTTTACCTTCTCCCTCACTAACAGACCCTGGTTTTGTTTGGAATGACATGTGCATGTTTTGCAGCTGGAGTCACCATGTCACATAGTTCCGTTGAGCGAGATGCAAATTAAAGTCACTGAGCGGGGTTTCTGAGAAAGTTCTGCTGGCCTGAGGCTTTTACCCATTGCTTTTCTTCTTTTTCCTCCCTGGACTTTGGATAAAATGCTGGAGGGTTTGCATCCATCTTGGGAGCATGAACACAAGGGTCACATGCTCAGGGTGGGGGAGCAGAAAGACTGAAAGAGGCAGGGCTACTGAGAACATGAAGGGTCGCTGCACCTGCCCTCGCCTGCTTACCTCTAGTCTAGACTTGTGATGTTAGGAAATTTAAACCCTTAATTTGTATGAACTGTTCTCCAGATTCCTGTAATTTGCAGCTGAAGCCAATCTCGAACTGGTGTACCTGGGGATAGGGAGTTCTGAAAACACCTTTGAGAAGTGTGAGATTTTTCTCTTGCTGAAACCAAGCACATGGGCTGTTGTATAGATGAGGTGCCAAAGTTAAGAGCTAGATTTCTGGTTTCACTTTCCCAATACCTGTAGTTGGCAAGCTGAAGACACAAGAGAGCCAATGGTGCAGTTCCCATTCAAGTCTACAAGCTTGATAACCAGGAGAGTTGATGGTGTAAGTTCTAGTCTGAAAGCTGACAGCCTTGAGACCAAGAAGAGCCAATATTTCAGTTGGAGTCCAAGGGCAAGAAAAGACTAATGTACTAGCTCAAACAGTCAGATAGGAGGAGTTCCCTTTTAGTCATCAGAGGGTCAGCTTTTTTTGTTCTATTCCGACTTTCAACTGATTGGATGAGGCCCACCAATACTAGGGGGGACAATCTGATTTATTCAGTCAATTGATTGAAATGTCAATCTCATCTAAAAAGACCCTCACAGACACATCCAGAATAATGTTTGACCAAACGCCTGGGCACCCCGTGGCCCAGTCAAGTTAACACATAAAATTAATCATCACAGTACCTCATAAGCTAGCAGGGGGCTAGAAGTAGAAATGAAAGGCCCCACTACTTCCTCATCAAAAATCTGGTCCTCATCCTTGACCTTTCTGTGAGCACACAGAATTGTCACCTCTCACTGTGTAATCAGTTACTAGGTCCTATCAATACTTTCTGTTCTTCTCACTCCAACTCCAATGCCACCAGCTGGGCCCAGGCCACCATCATCTTTCACCTGTGACAGTTGAGGATAGTGATTTCTCATCCTCATTCTTCTAAGACTAACACCCATGGCCTCCCTCATCTCATTTACTGTCCCCTTGGGTGACAGGGGTCCATGTTTCCATTGGGTAGAGCTAAATAGTGAAAAGACCATCATAAGTGCTGGGGATTCAGCCTCTTCTTGCCCTGATTCTGCAGAGGAGACCAAAGCTTGGGTGGGCTGTCTCAAGGCCTAGACTGGAAGGAGCAAGTGGGCAGGCAGTGCTAGGAAACCCATTTGGCCCTCACGACCAAGGCTTGTTCTCCAACAGCTTCATTAGGAATGAAGGTGATATCTGACCTTCACTAGGAGGCCTGCTGTATCTATTTCTCAAAGTATTTCAGAGTGAGCACAGAGAAGAAAGGGTACTATGCTTTGACCCCCTAAATCCCAACAAACAAGAGCACTGTTCTAGATTTCTAATAGGTTTTGATTTCCTTTTTCTGCACTGTGGCCAAAGGGATCCTCTGGCATGTAAATCCAGTCACTTACTCTCCCTGCACAAAACCGTACTATGGCATCTGGCTTCCCACAGGATAAAGCCAAACCCTTTGACAGGGCATAGAGGACCCTTCATGATCTGGTCCCTGCTTGGCTCTCTAGACTCACTTCTTCTCACTTCTTCTCTCGCTCTCTCTGCTTGTTGGGCAGTCATGGAATTGTGTTACTGAGATCTCCTTCTGCAGGGAGCAGGATTGACTGAGAGCCTCAGCTTCCACTGTTCCAGACACTTCACTGTGTTCACACCAAGGCCACACATCCTCTGAGCTACTCCCAGCCAAGGACTGAGCACAATAGGTTCTAGATTAGACCCATTCCTCCTTGTGGTGGATTCCTCTGAGGGACATCTTTGGCTCAGGGACTCCCCATCAGCCTGGCTAAAACTTTCTTAAACTGTACTGTAGTCTGAAACTCCTCCCCAATCCTCCATCTTTCCCTAGCTCCTTTCACAGGTATCAGACAGGCATCATGGTTAAAAAGCTCCCCGTGCCTCTTCCTCTTCCATCATTTTGTTCTTCATAGGATGTTCTCCCAAGAAATCTCTTGCATATCTAATCGCTTCTTGGCTTCTGCCGCTCAGAGGACCCAAACAAACATACTTGCCATATTGAATTACTTCCTCTTCTGCTCTCCTCCCCCGGCCTTTGCACATGCTATTCCCTCCATCTGGAAGATCTTCTTCTCTCCCTGACTCTTTCTTTGGCCAACCCCTAGTCATCCTTCAGGATCCAGCTTAGAGGTCACTTCATACATCGGAGACATTTATCAATGGCTCACTATGGTCCAGGCATTGTTCTATGTACTGGAGATAAAGTAAAGAATAAAGAATAGTAGATCAAGTTCCTGCTCTTATCAAGTTCATTTTATAGTATGTAAATGGTCAATGGACATATTTTCCAAAACGGATTCATAGTATAACGATGGAGAGTATAAATACTATAAAGAAAATAAAGCAGGATAAGGTATGGAATAATGAAGGGGGTGAATTGGGAGGGGTTATTTTAGACAGAAAGATCAGGGAAGGTTCCTTGGGAGGAGATGACAATAACAGGAGGGGGTGAGTCATGCAGGTAACTGCAGGAAGATATTTCCAGCCAGGGGAGAGATTCCAGACAGCAGGAGGGAGGATGCTGGAGCTGACAATCCCAACTCTGGGGCAGTGGCCCTCGTGTGTGCTCCTGCAGCATCTCCTGCATCCCTAGCAGAGTGCACACGTACTAGTTAATACATCTGGGTTAAGTCCTTTGCCTCTCCTCTGGACAGTAACCCCGAGTGGGGGGTCCTGGTCGACAGGCTAATAGGTTAGCACTTTACCCCTAGAGCCTGGCATAGCTTCATAATGGTAATAGCTATCATTTAAAGGAGCCCTTGCCTGGCTCTGCTAAAAGTTTTACTGGCATTTTCTCACTTAATATTCCTAAGAGCAAAGTAAGTAGCATTATCATCCCCAGCGTATAGGGCCACAATGGGCCCCTTCATGCTTTCTCGGTAGGGATAGAATTTAAATCGCTCGACAGCTATACAGCTGAAAATATATAACAAAATGTATAAATAGGAGTTAGGCTTTGAAGTCAACCATGCCCAGGGCTTAGCCATCATACCCAATGGCCCTGCCATTTTTTTAAGTTAAAAATTATTGGGTGACATTGATCAACAAAATTTAAGAAGTTTCAAGTGTACAATTCAACAGTATGCCGTATATTGCATTATGTGTTCACCATCCATAGTTAGATTTCCTTCCTTCACCACATATTTGACCCCCCTTTCCCCTATCTATCTCCCCCGTCCTGTTTCTAACTAGAGGTGGCGCCAGGCACTCAGCTCGGAGGCAGGGAGCCGCCCCAGGTGCTCCGTGTGATTTTTTCTAAGGCAAGGTTCTCCTAGAACACAGGCTCGGAGGGACCTTTAGAAGATCCACCCCACCCCTTGCACCAAGGAGACTGAGCTGGAAGGCTGAGATGATTTCAAGGCCACCTTACTGTTTGCTCTTTCCTGTTCCTTAATCCAAGCTTGACAGTGAAGATTGCAAAAGCCAAGGCCTGGTACCACTCGACTGAGAATACGTGTTGCTGTGAAGACAGTTGTATAAAGAGAAGATGCGGTTCATGGCCTAGCATTGCCCACACCCAGCTGGATCTCTGCCGCGGTGATGTCAGCCTCCTGGCCATACTGGTGAGCCTGGCAACGCTTGCTTGCTCTTTGCCTTAACATTGCTCTTCTACTTGCTGCCATGCCAACTGGCTCGGATGTGCCCACCACTCCCTGCCACTTTGGCAGTTTCTCTGGAGCTCCTTCGGCCATGGTACCAAAAATCCAGTCATTGACGCAAGAGAGGCTGCATCGGGCCCCACTGTTTTACAGAAGTGGAAACTGAGTCCCAGAGAGATGATGTGACTTACCCAAGGTTCCAAGGCTAGTTGGTGCCCAGTCCTGAGCAAGGCCCCAAGTCAGTGGTTTCTTTTTTCTTTTCTGACTGCAGCCTCCTACCTGGCTCCCTTATCCAGTGACCTTCTGTGCTGCTTCCCACTGCAGACTCGGAGAAACCTCTCAGTCCTTGCCCGAGGCCCCACACCGGCCCTGCCCACCATTGCTCATGCCCAGCCCGTGCCTCTCAGTCTGCAGTCTTGCCCCCTCCACTCCGTTCTCCACCCTGAAACCTTAACTGTGACCCTGGCCAGGCCCTCAACTCCCCAGATCCAGGTCACACCCACAAGATGAAGGGTAAAATGAAGGACACTTAGCCTATTCAATATTTCTCAGGGATTTTTTTTTTTTTTTTTTTTTTTTTTTTTTTTGCAGAGGGCATTGAGGTGGTAGATATTGAATGGCTACACAATTCATTATTATTTTCCACCCCCTGAGAGCAAGGGAGTCACTGTCCCCTTGGTTCCCTATAGCCACAGCTGCAGGTCTCAACTCAGGACTGGGGAAAGATGCCAGGAATATTCACCCCATGGCACAAGGGGGATAATCAGCAGTAGGTGTTCTTTGTGTTCTAGCTACTTATTACTACACGTAGATACTTGTAGCTTCACAGGCAAAAGCATGAGAAGCCTAGTTCCATAAATGCATTTACTGTATTACATTCAAGGGTTAGCGGTGAGCCTTCATGATGAGGGCAGATTCCAACCTGCACCAAAACCCTGGCAGCTGTTGGTTCATTTGGTTGTTAACCCATCCACCCCTCCCTCCCTTCATCCATCC